>NC_091293.1:1901761-2074261 GCF_038502225.1 Cherax quadricarinatus
AACTACACAATGTTTTAGCCTGAATAACTGTACTCGGGAGTTTGTTCCACTCATCTACAACTCTATTACCAAACCAGTGCTTTCCTATATCCTTCCTGAATCTGAATTTTTCCAACTTGAAACCATTGCTGCGAGTCCTGTCTTGGCTGGAAATTTTCAGCATGCTATTTACATCCCCTTTATTTATTCCTATTTTCCATTTATACACCTCTATCATATCCCCCCTAATTCTACGCCTTTCGAGAGAGTGCAGATTCAGGGCCCTCAGTCTATCCTCATAGGGAAGATTTCTGATACATGGGATCATCTTTGTCATCCTGTGATACCTCATCACGCACCATGACTCATTGTTGCCTCCCTGTCAGGTATTCTCTGATCCATTGCAGTGCCCTTCCTGTTATATGCGCCTGATCCTCTAGCTTCTGCACTAATCTCTTGTGAGGAACTGTGTCAAAGGCCTTCCTGCAGTCCAAGAAAATGCAATCAACCCACCCCTCTCTCTCGTGTCTTACTTCTGTTACTTTATCATAAAACTCCAGAAGGTTTGTGACACAGGATTCGCCTTCCATGAATCCGTGCTGGTTGGCGTATATACTCTTGTTCCGTTCCAGGTGCTCCACCACTCTCCTCCTGATAATCTTCTCCACGACTTTGCATACCA
Source organism: Cherax quadricarinatus (assembly GCF_038502225.1). Lineage (NCBI taxonomy): Eukaryota > Metazoa > Arthropoda > Malacostraca > Decapoda > Parastacidae > Cherax > Cherax quadricarinatus. Next base: position 1,902,423 of record NC_091293.1, read on the forward strand.
TACATGTCAGAGACACAGGTCTGTAGTTTAGCGCCTCATTTCTGTTCCTTTCTTAAATATGGGGACTACATTTGCTGTCTTCCATTTCTCAGGTAGTTGCCCAGTTTCAAGGGATGTGTTGAAGATTGTGGTTAGGGGCACACACAGCATCTCTGCTCCTTCTTTAAGGACCCACGGGGAGATGTTGTCTGGTCCCATCACCTTTGAGGTATCAATGTCACTTAGCAGCTTCTGCACCTCCTCCTCGGTTGTTCGTATGTCATCCAACACTTGTTGGTATATTCCCTCTTGATGTTCCCTTCTGTGCTGTCTTCCCAGAGCCCTTCCTGTCTCTACTGTAAAAACTTCCTCAAATCTCCTGTTTAGCTCCTCACATACCTCCTGATCATTTCTTGTGAGTTCTCCACCTTCTGTCCTCAGTCTGATCACCTGGTCTTTGACTGTTGTCTTCCTCCTGATGTGGCTATACAACAGTTTCAGGTCAGTCTTGACTTTCGATGCTATGTTATTTTCATACTGTCGCTGGGCCTCCCTCCTTACCTGTGCATACTCGTTTCTGGCTCTGCGACTAATCTCCCTATTTTCGTGTGTTCTCTGCCTTCTGTACTTTTTCCATTCTCTATTGCACTTTGGTTTTGCCTCCTTACACCTACACTGTCGGGTAAACCAGGGGCTCGTTCTGGTCTTCCCATTGTTTCTGTTGCCCTTGGGAATAAACCTTTCCACTGCCTCCTTGCATTTTGTTGTTACATATTCCATCATTTCATTTACTGGCTTTCCTGCCAGTTCTGTCCCACGGAACCTCCTGCAGGAAGTTCCTCAACCCTATGTAGTCCCCTCTTTTATAGTCGGGCTTTTCCCATTCAACTCCTGTTACTCTCTCCAATTGCAACTCTACGATGTATTCAAAGCACAGAACCACATGGTCGCTAGCTCCTAGGGGACTCTCATACGTGATGTCCTCAATGTCTGAACTGCCCAGGGTGAACACAAGGTCCAATCTTGCTGGTTCGTCCTCCCCTCTCACTCTGGTAGTGTCCTTAACATGTTGGTGCATGAGGTTTTCCAGCACCACGTCCAACATCTTGGCTCTCCATGTTTCGGGACCCCCATGTGGTTCCAGGTTTTCCCAGTCAATCTCCCTGTGGTTGAAGGGGTGTGTCCTACGGTAGCAACTGAACTTTTGTATTTTTCGTTCGATTTCTTTCATTTTTTTTTTTGTACGTAAAGAAGCACCTTTCAATAGTAATGTGACCAAGTTTCAATAAAATAGCTCAAAAAACAACAGAGAAAAAAATTATTTACTAATAATCATACATATTGAACAGTATTTTCATAATGGGACTTGGAGAAGCTGTTTTGGCATTATCTATGCATAAAACAATGCTAAACTGTATTTATCATGATTGCCAAAGCTGTAATTGATCCTTTCTTCATTCTTAAAAAAAATAAAGTTTGTATGGTTTTGACATTCAGCCAAATATCTGACTTTTGCCCTCACAAAAATCAAAAACAAATTATGATATCTCAAAAAGGCAACTGTGTGTTTGTAAAACAATCTTTCCTTCATGTTCTCTGTGAATTTCATTGCATTCCTGCTATTATTAACCCCTTCAGGGTCCAAGGCCAAAATCTGAAGTGGTGCTCCAGTGTAAAAGAAATTTTGAAAAAAAAAAAAATTATTTTGTCTTACAGAATTAAAGAGCATATTTTTGTGAAGGTAATAAGACAAAAAAAAATTCTGATCAGTACTTACCGAGATACAGTGCCAAGAAGTTTGTCGAAAATGATGTGGTGGCGGCAACATCGACGAATTCCACATACGCGCATTACATTATTTTGCGGTTTTTGTTGTTTTTTCTTTTCTTTTCCAATTTTTTTCTATTCCTACTAACATTTGGGGCCTGAGAGACCAATACTGTATATAATGTATATATATAAACTCACTGTATTGAACACAATAACCGCACTAAAGTTATTATCATATTATTGTTTACCACTGTTGTTTATTACAATAAACATGCACAAATATTGTATAATACTAATGTTCTATCATATATTTACATATTTACAATCACTGGACATGGTTTTAGAACTGCTGGAGCTTGTGGAACTCCTTGAAACAAGGCACCATGCACAGAGGCACCTTACATTCCTCACACATAAATCGAGTGTCTTTGCGTCTTTGTTGCCGTCTTTTTGTTTGTGCACAGACGATGCATCTCTTCTGAGCAAATTTCTTCTGAGTTGAAGGAAGCTGTATTATGAAATGATCACCTTCCCTCCTCAAACGCTTGGGTATATCCTGAGGAATTCGAGGACCGTGTTGTATAGCAGGTGTTGTTACCTGGTACTTCATTATGAGTTGTCTGACAACAGACAAACAAAATTCACCATACGGTGGTCTGTTGCCAGTCTTTATTTGGTACATATTATATGCATTGAGCATTGAAATGTCCATGAGATGGAAGAAAAGTTTCATGTACCACTTGTAACTCTTACGAACACAGTCAACAAAACCAATCTGCATGTCACATTTGTCAACCAAGAGCATGTTTTGTGTATAATCAATCACTGTCACTGGTTTTCGAATACGTTCATTAGTCACTCGATCAACTTTGCCACTGTCTTGCATTTCATTACGGTGAATGGTTGTCAACAATGTGACATCTCGTTTGTCATGCCACCGTAATGCCATGATGTCATTGGCCGTAAACACCTGCACGTCATCACCACGAGCACCTGCGTTGAGCCTGGGCATATGTTTACAATTAGAACGCACTGTGCCACACACATCTACGTCATCACCACGAGCACCTGCGTTGAGCCTGGGCATATGTTTACGATTAGAACGCACTGTGACACACACATCTGTCTTGTTCACTCGCATGAAATCACTGAGTAATGGGCTTGTGTACCAGTTATCGGTATATAATGTATGCCCCTTACCAAGATAAGGTGCCATCATGTTTCTCACTACGTCACCTGAGATACCCAATAACATCTTGGTATCTTTCAATGTTTTACTACCCGTGTATACAACAATATCCAACACCAGGCCACTGTCACAATCACAGAGTACAAACAGTTTTATACCAAAGCGTTTCCTCTTGCTCGGTATATACTGCTTGAATGACAGTCTACCTTTGAACAAAATCAAAGACTCGTCAATTACAAGATTCTTGAATGGATAAAAGTATATGCTGAACTTTTGTTTGAGATACATGAAAACATTTCTAATCTTGTATAACCTGTCACTTCTGTCAGGCCTGGTTTTGTCAGAGAAGTGCAACATACATAAGAGTAAGATAAACCTGTTCACTGGTATGATTTCACTGAAGACCGGGGTAGAAATTAGCCGATCTGTGGACCAGTATGCTTTTATATTATGCTTATAGACGTGAGGCATAAGCATTATTGTTGGAAAAAGCAAATACATTTCTGCAACAGTCGTCTCTTTCCACCTGTGTAGTCTTGACTGTGGTGATAAGATCGTATTTGCCAGGGTGTACTCAAAATACTTATTACTTTCCCTGACAATAATTTCCATCAATGGCTGGTCAAAGAATAATTCAAAGAATTCCAGTTCATTGGCCGTGGTTCCAAGGGGACAAGTAGGTAGAATTCCACTTTGAGAATCATCAAAGTGGTGAGGCTTGGGAACAAAATTGGGATTTTGCTGCCAATCCCACATACGGTTTGTTGGTGGATACTGGACATCATAGGCTGGTTGTGCGGGTGGTTGTGGTTGTGGTGGGCTGGTGGCTGGCGCTCCGCTTTGTCCTTGAACTGACGAGTCAGCAGCGTGGGTCCCAGCGTGGCCTGGTGAGTCACGCATGGCGGTGCCACTACCATCACCACTAACACCATCCACTGATGCCTGTGGTCTATCCATGCCACGTGTAGCCACATCATCCTCACTATCACTACCTAAAACTGGTGTTGGGCCACGGGATGTACTCCGGGATGTACTCCGTCCCCTGGGCACAGCATAGGGTACACTACCCGAGCGCATGCGGCGGCGAACATACCGATGCTTCACTGGTGAATATGATTCCTCACTATCACTACTCGATTGATCGTCGAGCGCAATAAAATCACAGTCCACGTCACTATCATCATCATTACTGAAGTCAGAGGCCTGGCCACGCGAAAATATTAGTTTTCTCTTGCGATGAGGAACAACCGACCGTGAGTCGGTTGAGGATCGTCAGGGTTTTCTGCACTATTATCAATATCCTGGTCATTCTTTTCGGTCACTAACTGATCAAAGCCATAGAATTCGTCTTCATTTCCACTTCCAACGGTGTCAGAACTATCAGATAGGAAGAGGAGAGTCCCAATTTTCCGGGGAGTGAGAGCTGACTTGCGACGAGGCATGGTGAACAAGGGTAACCGAGCCGGCGTTCCCACAATGCTATGCGGGCTCCTAGATTTTTTGTTTATGGCGCACACCCACCACTCAGACCCGTTCTCTCACATGTAGGCCTATGAGCATTTTCGCGCTAAATTTGATGGCGCTAGAATTTTGGCATAGATCTACGGTTTGGACACTCAACGTAAAGCCGTTGATCTACGGGATGGACCCTGAAAGGGTTAACGAAAACACTGTCTTATATATGTGAATAACTTACTTCCGAGATAATCCGCAAAACAGCCGGACCACCAATTTTTTTTTTTCTGAGAAATTAGCATTTTTCTTAGCATTACGAGTGTATATCATAGTTACCCATGTTCGTTTTCTTTAATATAAGGACCCTGGAGGTGAAAGAAGGAGAATGGAAACCCATCCCTGACTATGGTAATCTTATATTCCCGTGGGAACGATCTAGGAATATGCCATATATTATTCATTCTGGAGTATTTACCATATTTCTTTGTTATTTATATTGTTTATTATGTCATATTAGATCAATTGTGATAGCTAAATAAGCCGTAGAAGATAAAATAGCGTTATATTGAAGCATATTCCTCGGCCACCCCGAGACTGGAATTTTCCATGACGTCAGCAAAATGGTGCCAGAAGGTTCCTGGTTGGCTGGAAGTCTACGGATAAGTCCCACCCACTGTATTATGATGCCAAATCGTCAATTATTATCTTAGAAAGAATAATACAATAAATACACGAAAAAAAACGGAAAAAAATTAAAATTGACGACAGGTGAGCACATCTGCCGCGGGTGGTGACATCACCCTAGGTGTTTTAAATGACCATAATTCCTTGTAGGAATGTCGTAGAACAATGATTCTTGTACCATTGTGTTGCCAGAGCGTTAAGCTATTTTTCTATATGATTAACTCAATTTGTGAATTTTTCGACAAAATTTTTCGTTCGCGACGAGAAATCTCCTATTTACCCCTGAAATTCACCATAACCAGCAACTTTGCTCTGCTGGAGTGAGCTCTTCTTGCCACCTCAGCAAGTGTGTCCACCATTGCTCTGTTGCTCTCTTCATATTCCTCTCTTGGCCTCCTGCAGTTCTGTGGTGGATTATACATCACTGCAATGACCACCTTGTGTTCCCCAGACTGAAGTGTACCTACTTTGTAGTCTCTTTCTCCCGTCTCGTCTATGTCTCCCATTTTCTCGAATTTCCATCTGTTTTTTACGAGCAGAGCAACCCCTCCTCCCCCTCTGCCCCTTCTATCTTTCCTCATGATCTGGTATCCTGGTGGGAAGATTGCATCTGTTATTGTCTCCATGAGTTTTGTTTCTGTAACTGCTTTGATGTCTGGGGACTTCTCATTGATTCTTTCTTGCCATTCCTCATGTTTATTCATTAATCCATCCACATTTGTGTACCAAACCTTCAACTTCTGTTCTAATACTGTAACTGTGGTGCGGGGGCTGGGAACAGAGGGATCGGTGTATGATGGTTGGTTTGGATTGTTCAGTTGCCTTGGGGGTGTCGTGGCTGGAGTCCTTCTGCAGGTGTTTCTGGTGGGTGTGCTTGTCCTTCCACTTGTTCCTGGGTTATTCTGCTCTCCTTTTTCATTTCATCCCATTTCTCCTTTCGTTTTTGCACTCTCTCTTTCAGTATCATCCTTTCCTCCTGTGTTCTGTCTCGATCGAGGTACACACTCATGAACTCCTGTTTGCCTCTCAGCCGTGCTTTCTCCTGCAGGATCATGGTTCGGGTTGTTTCTGCCTTGAAAATTACTTTGAGAGGCCGATTCCTTTTCTCTGTGAACCACCCGATTCTCCGAAAATTTGCCACCTGGGTCATGTCCCCCTCGCCTATCACCTTCATGATACCTTCAATCGCTTTTTTCGCCTCCTGCTTTCTTTCATCATAAGTTTCCCCTTTAGCTTCGTCTAGCCCATAGACAAAAACTGATCTCTCCCTTTCCACCTCCCACTGTGACTCCCATTACATCCTCTGAGGTGTTTTAGTTCCTTCCCATGGAGTGTTCCTTCCTTCAGTCCCTTCCCTAGCTGTGGCCCCTATGTTCATTGGTTTGTCCTTCCTGCTCACCTGTTCCTGGCCCCCACAGGTGTCTGGTAAGGTCCCTTCACATGTCCTAGTTCCTTCAATGTCTTCCAACCTCTCATTTTATTCTAGTGTGCTACCTGTCTTTGTTTTGGGCCCATGTGGGTTTAACAGGACCTCTGCATACAGTTTAGCATCCATGCTCCCTTCAGACCCATTGTCTGTGTCTGATGTAGCCATTGCTGATGCTACTTCTGTAATATCTTTGTCTCTATGCTGTTTCAGATGTCTCAGCTCCTCTTCTAATCTCTGCATCTTGTTTTCTGCTGCTGTGGCATGTGTGTGTGTGTGTATGTGTGTGTGTGTGTGTGTATGTGTGTATGTGTGTGTATGTGTGTGTATGTGTGTGTATGTGTGTGTGTATGTGTGTGTATGTGTGTGTGTGCAGTGTGTGTGCAGTGTATGCGCAATGTGTATGCGTGTGTGTGTGCGCGATGTGTGTGTGTGTGTGTGTGCAATGTGCGTGTGTGTGATGTGCGTGTGTGCAATGCGTGCGTGTGTGTGGTGTGTGTGCAATGTATGTGTGTGCAATGTATGTGTGTGTGTGTGTGTGTGTGTGTGTGTGTGTGTGTGTGTGTGTGTGTGTGTGTGTGTGTGTGTGTGTGTGTGTGTGTGTGTGTGTGCGGTGTGTGTGTGCGGTGTGTGTGCACAGTGTGTGTGCTTGTGTCTGCGGTCTTCTTTGCCCTTCCCCAATCTTCATGACTTTGCATTTGGCAGGGTTAAATTCAAGGAGCCAGTTGCTGGACCAGGCTTGTAGCCTGTCCAGGTCTCTTTGTAGTCCTGCCTGATCCTCATCCGATTTGATTCTTCTCATTAACTTCACATCATCTGCAAACAAGGACACTTCTGAGTCTATCCCTTCTGTTATGTCGTTCACATATACCAAGAACAGCACAGGTCCTAGGACTGACCCCTGTGGAACCCTGCTTGTCACAGGCGCCCACTCTGACACCTCGTCGCGTACCATGACTCGTTGTTGCCTCCCTGTCAGGTATTCTCTGATCCATTGCAGTGCCTTTCCTGTTATGTGTGCTTGATCCTCTAGCTTTTGCAGTAACTTCTTGTGAGGAACTGTGTCGAAGGCCTTCTTGCAGTCCAAAAATATGCAGTTGATCCACCCCTCTCTCTCTTGTCTTACTTCTGTCACCTTGTCATAAAACTCTAGTAGGTTTGTGACACAGGATTTTCCTTCTCTGAAACCATGCTGGTTGTCAATTATACACTTGTTTCTTTCCAGGTGCTCCACCACTCTCCTCCTGATGATCTTCTCCATGACCTTGCATACTATACACGTTAGTGATACAGGTCTGTAGTTTAGTGCCTCATGTCTGTCTCCCTTTTTAAAAATTGGGACTACATTTGCCATTTTCCATACCTCAGGGAGTTGCCCAGTTTCAAATGATGTGTTGAAGATCTTTGTTAATGGTACACACAATATCTCTGCTCCCTCTTTAAGGACCCACGGAGAGATGTTGTCTGGTCCCACCGCCTTTGAGGTGTCAAGTTCGCATAGCAGCTTCTTCACCTCCTCCTTGGTTATATGTACCTCATCCAGCACTTGCTGGTGTGCCCCCCTGCTCTGATTTCCTGGAGTCCTACTGGTTTCCACTGTAAATACCTCTTTAAATCTTGTGTTGAGCTCCTGACATACCTCTTGGTCGTTTCTTGTGAATTCCCCATCACCCTTCCTCAGTCTGATTACCTGGTCCTTGACTGTTGTTTTCCTCCTGATGTGGCTGTACAACAGCTTTGCGTCAGTCTTTACTTTTGATGCTATGTCATTTTCATATTGTCTCTGAGCCTCCTTTCTTATCTGTGCATATTCGTTTCTGGTTCTTCGGCTAATTTCTTTATTTTCCTGAGTTCTCTGTCTTCTGTACCTTTTCCATTCTCTAGTACACCTAGTTTTTGCCTCCCTACACCTTTGGGTGAACCAAGGACTCGTTCTGTTCTTCCCATTATTTCTGTTTGCCTTGGGAACAAACCTCTCCTCTGCCTCCTTGCATTTTGTTGCCACATATTCCATCATTTCTTGTACTGGTTTTCCTGTCAGTTCCCTCTCCCACTGAATGTCTTGAAGGAAGTTCCTCATGTGTGTGTGTGTGTGTGTGTGTGTGTGTGTGTGTGTGTGTGTGTGTGTGTGTGTGTGTATGAGTGTGTGTGTGTGTATATGAGTGTGTGTGTGTGCGGTGTGTGTGTGCGGTGTGTGTGTGTGGTGTGTGTGTGCGGTGTGTGTGTGCAGTGTGTGTGTGTGTGTGTGTGTGTGTGTGTGTGTGTGCACAGTGTTTGTGTGTGTGTGTGCACAGTGTTTGTGTGTGTGCGGTGTGTGTGTGTGTGTGTGTGCGGTGTGTGTGTGCATGCGGTGTGTGTGTGTGCGGTGTGTGTGTGCATGCGGTGTGTGTGTGCGTGCGGTGTGTGTGTGCGTGCGGTGTGTGTGTGCGTGCGGTGTGTGTGCGTGTGCGTGTGTGTGTGTGTGTGTGTGTGTGTGTGTGTGTGTGTGTGTGTGTGTGTGTGTGTGTGTGTGTGTGTGTGTGTGTGTGTGTGTGTGTGTGTGTGTGTGTGGGTGTGGGTGGGTGGTGGGGGAGGGTGTTTGGGAGGGAGGGATGTGTGTCTGGGGGTGGGGATGGGGGAGGGTGTTTGGGGGTGTGTGGGGTGCGTATTGTGTGTGTATACCTGGAGAGGGTTTTGGAAGTCAACACCTCCATGGCCCAGTCTGAGACCAGGCCTTGTGATGGATCAGGGCCTGATTAACCAGGCTGTTACTGCTAGCCACACACAAACTGATGTACAAGCTACAGCCCAACAGGTCAAGTACTGACTTTAGGTGCCTGTCCAGAGCCTTGTTGAAGACAGCCAGGATTCTATTGGTAATCCCTCTTACATACAATGGGAGGAAGTTGAACAGTCTTGGGCCCCTTACACTTATTGTGTTCTCTCTTAGTATACTCATGGCACCCCTACTTTTCATTGGAGAAATGTTGCATCTCTTGCCGAGTCTTTTGCTTTCTTAGGGAGTGATTTTCGTGTGCAAGTTTGGTACTAGTCCCTCTAAGATTTTCCAAGTGTATATCATCATGTATCTTTCTCACCTGCATTCCAGGGAATATAAATCAAGGGACTTCAACCTTTCCCAGCAATTTAAGTGCTTTATCATACTTATGTGTGCTGTTAACGTTCTCTGTACATTCTCCAGGTCAGCAATTTCACCTGCCTTAAAGGGGGCAGTTAGTGTACAGCAATATTCCAGCCTAGAGAGAAGTTATTTGAAGAGATCATCATGGGTTTGGCGTCCCTAGTTTTGAAGGTTGTACAAGGTGCATGTGGTGTGTGTGAGAGGTGTGTGCATACTTAACACATTCACAGAGATATTCAGGAAGACCAATTAGCTGCACTTTGAGTCCTGGAGGTGAAAAGTACACTGCTTGCTCTTTTAACCCCATGAGGTTCCAGACCTCCAATCTGAAGTCTTCATAGGGTCCAAGAATTAAAAATAAAAAAATAAAAAAAAATTTTTTTTCTTAAGAAATGACAGAATGTTTTTCTGAAGATAATAAAACAAAAAGTACGAAACTTGATGAAAAATTGACGAAATTATGCCTTCACAAATTTTGCTGTGTCAGTGAAATTTACACATTAGCCATTTGTGCCCACTTTAAGTCTAATTTTAGGCCAATTACATTGTTCCAGTAGACCAAATTCTTAGTTATTTCACTAATATGTCTTAAATTTTGTCAAATGACACAAGAAATTGCTCAATCTACTATTTCAATTACCCAATAAAGTAATAAGAAATTGGTAATTTGGCCAATTTCACACAAAGTTCAAAATATGCCAATTTCAATACACAAATAACCCGCACATAGAAGAGAGGAGCTTACGACAGCGTTTCGGTCCAACTTGGACCAATGTACGTATTTGTGTATCATTCCAGTCAGAGTATTGTGCCTTTTTTTGTTATACCAATTTCAAAATAGGGTCCAGAATAAACAATGCAGGCATTCTTGGCACTAACATTTCCTCTGTTCATTAGTTATGTTCCCAAGCCTCTCTAATATAACACTTATTTTCCATTTTTAATTTTTATTCACATAAAAAATCTTTATTTGCATAAATAATTTTTATTTACAAAAAAAAAAATAGATTTACTGTTATGCATTACTGTAATAACTGTGAATAATGTCAGCGCATTTGTGAATACATATTAGACTGATTAGTTGGACGTGTACTGAACAAGTGATGCGATTTTTTTAGAGAGAGATTTTCTTTGGATTTTTAACCCCGGAGGGTTAGCCACCCAGGATAACCCAAGAAAGTCAGTGAATCATCAAGGTACTGTTTGTCTTATTTCTACTGGGGCTCAATCTTGTCCCCCAGGATGCGGCCCACCCCACAGGACAACAGGTGTAAAGAAACACATCGAATGTTTCCACCCCACTGGGAATTGAACACAGGCCCTCATCATGTGAAGAGAGAGCTTTTGCCACCAGACCATGGGGCCCCTCTGGAATACTGGCAAAAACTAATATTTCCCCTACTTTGAGCTCAATTTCAGGCTACTTCCAGTCTCAAAACCAATCAAAATCATCTCTATTTCAGCAAAATATCTTTCATTTCAAATTACACTGCAAATTCACTATTTAAAACCAAAAACCCAGTAACAGGTTTTTCCCATTATGCACTACATGGCACAGGACTTTTTTTTATGTATAGTGCACACTCACCACAGACCCATGCTTTCATATCCAGGCTAAAATTTATTCCTCACAGCTTATCTGAGTGAGCTGAGCTCATGATGTAGCTCAACGGCATTGACCCAGAGTTCAAGACTGAAGAACTACAGCACTGACCCTCAAGGGGTCATGGCTGGGCAGGGATATAACAGTTCAAGAAGCCATCTGAACAGTAATATCAACACACTTCTAGCAAGACAGTGATTAAATAACTGACACCAAAAATGTTTCCTCTCTTTCCAGTCACCCTACATAGGTGGGAGATGGACATTAAAAAAAATACTCAACAATAAAACTAGGATACTTTGAACATAGTTTTGTTCCTGTAGTTGCCATTAGGCAATTTTTCACATTATGCACTTTATAAAATTTAAAGTACAGTACTAGAGAGTTTTGAACTCATCCCCAAGGGTTTTCAAAGAGAATATGTTCATTACAACACACAAGACTAAACAAACATATCATAAAGCATTTCTAAATATGCACAAATGTAAGTTTAAGTACAATTACATGTTACACATAACAGTTACATACCATCTTTTGGCAAGCTTCTGATGATACGAACAGCTGCCTGAAACTTAGCCTCTGTGGTCATCTTGAACTTTTTGCTGTTTCTTGGATAATTTTCAGTTTTTAAACTGTCTTCTATTACATTTTTAAGTTCTTCCATTGAGGCAGCACTACAGTAATAGTCTTATACAATATTTTCAACCTTATCATGTGCCAGGTTTGAATGCTGCCAGACTTGCCACCTGAGAACCACAGCTGCAACACCAAGAACTTTATCAAGATTTGAGTGTAAATTCATGTCACATTAGTTCACATATCAATAACCTGTGTGGTTGTTAATATATATTATTTATAATGTACCGTATTTAAAGACAATATACACAATTTTTTTAATATTTAGCATTTATATAATATCAGAAAATAAATTCAATGATGAAACAATTTGGTTGAGGTTTTAAGTTAATATATATATATATATATATATATATATATATATATATATATATATATATATATATATATATATATATATATATATATATATATATATATATATATATAATATATATATATATATATATATATATATATATATATATATATATATATATATATATATATATATATAGTAGGTAGTAGGTTGGTAGACAGCAACCGCCCAGGGAGGTACTACCGTCCTGCCAAGTGAGTGTAAAACGAAAGCCTGTAATTGTTTTACATGATGGTAGGATTGCTGGTGTCCTTTTTTCTGTCTCATGAACATGCAAGATTTCAGGTACGTCTTGCTACTTCTACTTACACTTAGGTCACACTACACATACATGTACAAGCACATATATACACACCCCTCTGGGTTTTCTTCTATTTTCTTTCTAGTTCTTATTCTTGTTTATTTCCTCTTATCTCCATGGGGAAGTGGAACAGAATTCTTCCTCCGTAAGCCATGCGTGTTGTAAGAGGCAACTAAAATGCCGGGAGCAAGGGGCTAGTAACCTCTTCTCCTGTATATATTACTAAATGTAAAAGGAGAAACTTTCGTTTTTCCTTTTGGGCCACCCCGCCTCGGTGGGATACGGCCGGTGTGTTGAAAGAATCCAGCTTTACATGAATAATAAAAATACAGAAATAGAAGCACTACATCAAAATAAATGAAATACAATATAAAGGTTTTCCATGCTGAAGATTAGTCCATGGACAGTCCTAAATAGTATAACAAGGATGGAATCCAGGTAAACAACACTCAGGAAATGATATTTAATAAAAAATTAATCATTACTATGCAAGTACAGTGGAACCTCTACTTATGAGTTTAATCTATTCCGTGACCTTGCTCGCATCTGGATTTGCTCATTTGCAGAGTCAATTTTCATCATTTAAATAAAGTGAAATGGAGTTAATCCGTTCCCATGGAATTCCAGCCATGAAAAAATACTTCAATAATTTCCCTAATATCAGCTCTATGGCTTATTTATCTATCACAATTCATCTGACATAATAAACAATATTAATAACGAAGAAACATGATATGTACACTAGACTAAATGAAATAATATGTATGTGAGTAGTGTTAGTGGAGGCAGCACAACGGCCCCTGTTATTGCTGTTGGAGTGTATAGGGCCACCACGGTGGCCATTTCTGCATATCTTCCCATGCTTTTATTATAACAGAAAACAGTGTGTTTGTAAGGTAAACTCCATTAGACCACTACATACAGGTCTCCCTCAACATTTGCGAGGGTTAGGGGATCAAGAGCCCCGCAAATGTTGAAAAATCGCGAATGTTTGGTGCCCAAATATATTGTAGGGAAATATAATACAATACTTCTTCCTTAACTTGTTGAACCATGAACAATCATAAAATACATGAAAACGTCATAAATTGTACTAAATACATACATGTTATGGTTTAATAACAGGTATGTTATTAAATACCACTGTCTCCGCCACTGCCTCCACTTCCTCGACCACTGCGAGTCCCTACTACCCTCCCTCCGACCCCCAAGTGGCAGCCAGCCCTCCTACCAGTGTGGTGAGTGTTTTGTTTGTTCATTATTTACTATTAAACTACAGTATAAATAATGTAAACCCATTCATGACTGCATATTGGAATGACTATTCGGACAGGTATTGGACGGTGACATCATGTGTTGACTCTTGAACACAGCAAAGAATCAAACATTTCTGCTACTGCTAATAATAACAATAGTAGTAATAATACTAATAATAATAATAATAATAAATTATAATAATAATAAATAGTAGGTTGGTAGACAGCAACCACCCAGGGAAGTACTACCGTCCTGCCAGATGACTGTGAAACAAAAACCTGTAACTGTTTTGCATGATGGTAGGATTGCTGGTTTCTTTTTCTGTCTCATAAACACGCTAAGATAACAGGGATATCTTGCTACTCCTACTTACACTTTGGTCACACTTCACAGACACGCACATGCATATATATATATACATACATCTAGGTTTTTCTCCTTTTTCTAAATAGCTCTTGCTCTTTTTTATTTCTTCTATTGTCCATGGGGAAGTGGAAAAGAATCTTTCCTCCGTAAGCCATGCGTGTCGTATGAGGCGACTAAAATGCCGGGAGCAATGGGCTAGTAACCCCTTCTCCTGTATACAATTACTAAAAAAGAGAAGAAGAAAAACTTTATAAAACTGGGTTGCTTAAATGTGCGTGGATGTAGTGCGGATGACAAGAAACAGATGATTGCTGATGTTATGAATGAAAAGAAGTTGGATGTCCTGGCCCTAAGCGAAACAAAGCTGAAGGGGGTAGGAGAGTTTCAGTGGGGGGAAATAAATGGGATTAAATCTGGAGTATCTGAGAGAGTTAGAGCAAAGGAAGGGGTAGCAGTAATGTTAAATGATCAGTTATGGAAGGAGAAAAGAGAATATGAATGTGTAAATTCAAGAATTATGTGGATTAAAGTAAAGGTTGGATGCGAGAAGTGGGTCATAATAAGCGTGTATGCACCTGGAGAAGAGAGGAATGCAGAGGAGAGAGAGAGATTTTGGGAGATGTTAAGTGAATGTATAGGAGCCTTTGAACCAAGTGAGAGAGTAATTGTGGTAGGGGACTTGAATGCTAAAGTAGGAGAAACTTTTAGAGAGGGTGTGGTAGGTAAGTTTGGGGTGCCAGGTGTAAATGATAATGGGAGCCCTTTGATTGAACTTTGTATAGAAAGGGGTTTAGTTATAGGTAATACATATTTTAAGAAAAAGAGGATAAATAAGTATACACGATATGATGTAGGGCGAAATGACAGTAGTTTGTTGGATTATGTATTGGTAGATAAAAGACTGTTGAGTAGACTTCAGGATGTACATGTTTATAGAGGGGCCACAGATATATCAGATCACTTTCTAGTTGTAGCTACACTGAGAGTAAAAGGTAGATGGGATACAAGGAGAATAGAAGCATCAGGGAAGAGAGAGGTGAAGGTTTATAAACTAAAAGAGGAGGCAGTTAGGGTAAGATATAAACAGCTATTGGAGGATAGATGGGCTAATGAGAGCATAGGCAATGGGGTCGAAGAGGTATGGGGTAGGTTTAAAAATGTAGTGTTAGAGTGTTCAGCAGAAGTTTGTGGTTACAGGAAAGTGGGTGCAGGAGGGAAGAGGAGCGATTGGTGGAATGATGATGTAAAGAGAGTAGTAAGGGAGAAAAAGTTAGCATATGAGAAGTTTTTACAAAGTAGAAGTGATGCAAGGAGGGAAGAGTATATGGAGAAAAAGAGAGAGGTTAAGAGAGTGGTGAAGCAATGTAAAAAGAGAGCAAATGAGAGAGTGGGTGAGATGTTATCAACAAATTTTGTTGAAAATAAGAAAAAGTTTTGGAGTGAGATTAACAAGTTAAGAAAGCCTAGAGAACAAATTGATTTGTCAGTTAAAAATAGGAGAGGAGAGTTATTAAATGGAGAGTTAGAGGTATTGGGAAGATGGAAGGAATATTTTGAGGAATTGTTAAATGTTGATGAAGATAGGGAAGCTGTGATTTCGTGTATAGGGCAAGGAGGAATAACATCTTGTAGGAGTGAGGAAGAGCCAGTTGTGAGTGTGGGGGAAGTTCGTGAGGCAGTAGGTAAAATGAAAGGGGGTAAGGCAGCCGGGATTGATGGGATAAAGATAGAAATGTTAAAAGCAGGTGGGGATATAGTTTTGGAGTGGTTGGTGCAATTATTTAATAAATGTATGGAAGAGGGTAAGGTACCTAGGGATTGGCAGAGAGCATGCATAGTTCCTTTGTATAAAGGCAAAGGGGATAAAAGAGAGTGCAAAAATTATAGGGGGATAAGTCTGTTGAGTGTACCTGGTAAAGTGTATGGTAGAGTTATAATTGAAAGAATTAAGAGTAAGACGGAGAATAGGATAGCAGATGAACAAGGAGGCTTTAGGAAAGGTAGGGGGTGTGTGGACCAGGTGTTTACAGTGAAACATATAAGTGAACAGTATTTAGATAAGGCTAAAGAGGTCTTTGTGGCATTTATGGATTTGGAAAAGGCGTATGACAGGGTGGATAGGGGGGCAATGTGGCAGATGTTGCAAGTGTATGGTGTAGGAGGTAGGTTACTGAAAGCAGTGAAGAGTTTTTACGAGGATAGTGAGGCTCAAGTTAGAGTATGTAGGAAAGAGGGAAATTTTTTCCCAGTAAAAGTAGGCCTTAGACAAGGATGTGTGATGTCACCGTGGTTGTTTAATATATTTATAGATGGGGTTGTAAGAGAAGTAAATGCGAGGGTCTTGGCAAGAGGCGTGGAGTTAAAAGATAAAGAATCACACACAAAGTGGGAGTTGTCACAGCTGCTCTTTGCTGATGACACTGTGCTCTTGGGAGATTCTGAAGAGAAGTTGCAGAGATTGGTGGATGAATTTGGTAGGGTGTGCAAAAGAAGAAAATTAAAGGTGAATACAGGAAAGAGTAAGGTTATGAGGAAAACAAAAAGATTAGGTGATGAAAGATTGAATATCAGATTGGAGGGAGAGAGTATGGAGGAGGTGAACGTATTCAGATATTTGGGAGTGGACGTGTCAGCGGATGGGTCTATGAAAGATGAGGTGAATCATAGAATTGATGAGGGAAAAAGAGTGAGTGGTGCACTTAGGAGTCTGTGGAGACAAAGAACTTTGTCCTTGGAGGCAAAGAGGGGAATGTATGAGAGTATAGTTTTACCAACGCTCTTATATGGGTGTGAAGCGTGGGTGATGAATGTTGCAGCGAGGAGAAGGCTGGAGGCAGTGGAGATGTCATGTCTGAGGGCAATGTGTGGTGTGAATATAATGCAGAGAATTCGTAGTTTGGAAGTTAGGAGGAGGTGCGGGATTACCAAAACTGTTGTCCAGAGGGCTGAGGAAGGGTTGTTGAGGTGGTTCGGACATGTAGAGAGAATGGAGCGAAACAGAATGACTTCAAGAGTGTATCAGTCTGTAGTGGAAGGAAGGCGGGGTAGGGGTCGGCCTAGGAAGGGTTGGAGGGAGGGGGTAAAGGAGGTTTTGTGTGCGAGGGGCTTGGACTTCCAGCAGGCATGCGTGAGCGTGTTTGATAGGAGTGAATGGAGACAAATGGTTTTTAATACTTGACGTGCTGTTGGAGTGTGAGCAAAGTAACATTTATAAAGGGATTCAGGGAAACCGGCAGGCAGGACTTGAGTTCTGGAGATGGGAAGTACAGTGCCTGCACTCTGAAGGAGGCGTGTTAATGTTGCAGTTTAAAAACTGTAGTGTAAAGCACCCTTCTGGCAAGACAGTGATGGAGTGAATGATGGTGAAAGTTTTTCTTTTTCGGGCCACCCTGCCTTGGTGGGAATCGGCCGGTGTGATAATAATAAAAAAAAAAATAAATACGATAGAATTGAAGAAGGAAATTGTACAAAAATACGAAGGAGTGGTTGGCACATGGTAAGTGTGGCTTTGTTTATGCTGGAGTGAGCATTAGTCTCCGTGCTCTTCTAAACATTTCACAATAATTCATTGTGCTTGGTGCTTGTAGATTGAGTGCGACTGGAGAGGTAGAGGCAGTGGTTGGGGAAGCGGTTGAGGCATTGGGTGAGGCAGCGGTTGAGGCAGCGGTTGAGGCAGCGGTTGAGGCAGTGGGTGAGGCAGTGGTTGAGGCAATGGTAGAGGCAGTGCGTGAGGCAGTGGGTGAGGCAGTGGTTGAGTCAGCAGTTGAGGCAATGGTAGAGGCAGTGGTTGAGGCAGTGGGTGAGGCAGTGGTTGAGGCAATGGTAGAGGCAGTGCATGAGGCAGTGGGTGAGGCAGTGGGTGAAACAATGGTTGAGGCAGTGGTTGAGGCAGTGGGTGAGGCAGTGGTTGAGGTAGTGGGTGAGGCAACGGTTGAGGCAATGGTAGAGGCAGCAGTTGAGACAGTGGTATTTAATAACATGTTATAAATAATAATAATACATATTACTAATAACATGTATTATTATTATTATTATTAATAACATGTATGTTATTAAATACCACTGCCTCGACCACTGCCTCACCCACTGCCTCACCCACTGCCTCAACCGCTGCCTCAACCACTGCCTCACCCACTGCCCTAACCGCTGCCTCACCCACTGCCTCACCCAATGCCTCAACCGCTTCCCCAACCACTGCCTCTACCACTCCAGTCGCACTCAATCTACAAGCACCAAACACAATGAATTATTGTGAAATGTTTGGAAGAGCACGGAGACTAATGCTCACTCCAGCATAAACAAAGCCACACTGGCGATGTGTCAACCACTCCTTCGTATTTTTGTACAATTTCTTTCTTCAATTCTATCGTATTTATTATTATAATTATTATTATTATTATTATTACTACTACTATTGTTATTATTAGCAGTAGCAGAAATGTTTGATTCTTTGCTGTGTTCAAGAGTCAACACATGATGTCACCGTCCAATACCTGTCCGAATAGTCATTCCAATATGCAATCATGAATGGGTTTACATTATTTATATTGTAGTTTAATAGCAAATAATGAACAAAAAAAAAACACTCACCACACTGGTGGGAGGGCTGGCTGCCAGTTGGGGAGGGATCGGAGGGAGGGTAGTAGGGACTCGCAGGTGGCGGGAAACTTAAATATGATTTGGCGGCTGGGAATTTGGAGGCTGGGAATTTGGCGGTTGGTAATTCGCGAATGTGTGAAGCCCGCGAAAGTTGAAAAACGTGAATGTTGAGGGAGACCTGTACATAGTTTCATAAAGAAATCAATAATAATACAGTGGACCCCCGACTTACGATGACCTCAACCTAAAATAAAACTGACTTATGATACTTGTCAGTGTAAAAATTTGACCCCGACCTACATTGAAAACCTCAACTTACATCATTCGTCCCATACGCGTCCAGCGTCTGGTTGGCCTGAGCGTGCCTCAGCTGACCTGCCTTCAGTTAGTGTGCCAATGTTTACAAGTCAGTGCGGTCGCTTCCACGCATACATTCGGAACATTTTGTATTATTCCAGTGTTTTTAGTGCTTATAACTACTAAATAAGCCACCATGGGCCCAAAGAAAGCTTCTAGTGCCATCCCTATGGTAAAAAGGGTGAAAATTGCTACTGAAATGAAGAGAGAGATAATTAAAAAGTTTGAAAGTGGAGTGCGTGCCTCTAAGCTGGCCAGGTTGTACAACAAATCACAGTCAACCATCGCTACTATCCTGACCAACAAAAAGGCAATCAAGGAAGCTGTTGCTGCGAAAGGTGCAAGTATCTTTACGAAACACAGATCGCAAGTACTCGAAGATGTTGAGAGACTGTTATTGGTAAGGATAAACGAAAAACAGATATTAGGAGATAGCATCTCTCAAGCGATCATACCTGAGAAGGCAAGGCAGTTGCATGACGATTTAATTAAAAAAATACCTGCAACTAGTGGTGATGTGAGTGAATTTAAGGGCAGCAAAGGTTGGTTTGAGAGATTTAAGAAAGAATCATAGTGGTATACATAGTGTGATAAGGCCTGGTGAGGCTGCCAATTCGGACCAAAAAGCAGCTGAAAAATATGTGCAGGAATTCCAGGGGTACATAAAGGCTGAAGGACTGAAACTCCAACAAGTGTTCAATTGTGACAAAACAGGCCTGTTTTGGAAGAAAATGCCAAAGAGGACGTACATTACACAAAGGGAAACGGCACTCCCAGGACACAAGCCTATGAAAGACAGGCTAACCTTAATGTTGTGTAGTAATGCTAGTGGTGATTGAAGAGTGAAGCCTCTACTCGTGTATCACTCTGAAACTCCCAGAGTGTTCAGGAAAAACAATGTCGTCAAGGCTAATTTGTGTGTGATGTGGAGGGCAAACAGTAAGGCTTGGGTCTCTAGGGACTTTTTCTATGACAGGTTTTACCATGTGTTTGGCCCCACTGTGAAAAATTACCTCCTGGAAAATAAATTAGACCTTAAGTGCTTCCTAGTATTAGACAATGCTCCTGGTCATCCTGCAGACTTGGCAGAGCAAATTTCAGGGAACTTGAGTTTTATCAAAGTGAAATTCTTGCCTCCTAATACCACTCCTCTCCTCCAGCCCATGGACCAGCATGTCATTTCAAATTTCAAAAAACTGTGCACCATAGCAATGTATCAAAAGTGCTTTGAAGTGACCTCAGACACTCGACTGACCCTAAGAGAGTTTTGGAAAGATCACTTTAGTATCCTCAATTGTATAAACCTTATAGGTAAGGCTTGGGAGGGAGTGACTAAGAGGATCTTGAACTTTGCTTAGAGGAAATTGTGGCCAGAATGTGTAGAAGAGAGGGATTTTGAAGGGTTTGGGGCTAACCCTCAGGAGCCTATGCCAGTGTTGGAATCTATTCTGGCACTGGGGAAGTCCTTGTGGTTGGAGGCTAGTGGGGAGGATATGGAAGAGTTGGTGGAGGACAACGATGAAGAACTAACCACTGATGAGCTGCAAGAGCATCTGCAACAGCAAGAGGCCACAACTGAGGAAACTGCATCAGAGGAGGGGAGAGGGAAATTGATGAAGTTGCCCTCTTCAAAGATTAAGGAAATGTGTGCAAAGTGGGTTGTACTGCAAACCTTTATGGAAGAAAATCACCCTAACACAGCTACTGCATGCCGTGCTGGTGACTATTACAATGACAATGCTGTGAACCACTTTAGGAAAATCTTAAAGGAATGTGAGGTACAGAGCTCTATGGACAGATTTTTTGGTGCAACAGAGGTCCAGTGACTCTCAAGTTGTTCCCAGTGGCATTAAAGAAGAAGGGAAGTAACCCCAGAAAAGGACTTGCTACCTAAAGTCCTTATGGAAGGAGAATCCCCTTCCAAAAAATATGTACACCTCCATCATCTCCCCTCCTCCCATCCCATCACTCATCACCACATCTTCAATAAAGGTATCATTTATTCTTCATTACACAATATATATTGTGCATGTATCCTTTTTGTGTGTGTAGGAAAATGTGTATTTCATGTGGTAAAAATATTTTGTTTTCATACTTTGGGGTGTCTGGAACGGATTAATTTGATTTCCATTATTTCTTATGAGGAAAATTAATTCGACAGGATAATTTCGTCTTACGATGTACTCTCAGGAACGGATTAATATCGTAAGTCGGGGGTCCACTGTAATAACAATGTAAAGAAATTATGTAGTAATACAGTATTTACCTTGGAGATGAGAAGAGATGCTGGGCACATCAGCATATGCTAAATTATACATAGTACAGTGGACCCCCGGTTAACGATATTTTTTCACTCCAGAAGTATGTTCAGGTGCCAGTACTGACCGAATTTGTTCCCATAAGGAATATTGTGAAGTAGATTAGTCCATTTCAGACCCCCAAACATACATGTACAAACGCACTTACATAAATACACTTACATAATTGGTCGCATTCGGAGGTGATCGTTATGCGGGGGTCCACTGTACATACATATTATTATTACAGTGGACCCCCGCATACCATCGGCATCACATAACATTTAATCCGCATACCGCTCGCTTTTATCACAAAAATTTTGCCTCGCATACCGCTCAAAAACCCGCTCACCGCTGTTCGTCCGAGATGCATCCAATGTGCGCCCTTAGCCAGCCTCACATGTGCCGCCGGTGGCATTGTTTACCAGCCAGCCTCCGCGGTAACATCCAAGCATACAATCGGAACATTTCGTATTATTACAGTGTTTTTGGTGATTTTATCTGCAAAATAAGTGACCATGGGCCCCAAGAAAGCTTCTAGTGCTAACCCTACAGCAATAAGGGTGAGAATTACTATAGAGATGAAGAAAAAGATCATTGATAAGTATGAAAGTGGAGTGCGTGTCTCCGAGCTGGCCAGGTTGTATAATAAACCCCAATCAACCATCGCTACTATTGGTGGTACAGCTGCTGCTGCTGCTGTACCACCGTCAGCTGCTGCTGCTGCACCGTCAGCTGCTGCTGCTGGCAATATAAACACAAATGCAGTATAATGTGATCCTTTATTGACTACGTTTCGCCCACACAGTGGGCTTTTTCAAGTCACACAAACTGTGTGGGCGAAACGTAGTCAATAAAGGATCACATTATAGTACTGCATTTGTGTTTATATTGCCATTGTGTCGGTATTTTATACCATTTATTTCCACTGCTGCTGCTGCTGTAGCACCGTCAGCTGCTGCTGCTGTTGTACCACCGCCAGCTGCTGCTGCTGCTGCTGTAGTACCGTCTGCTGCTGCTGTAGTACCGTCTGCTGCTGCTGTAGTACCGTCTGCTGCTGCTGTAGCATCGTCTGCTGCTGCTGTAGCACTGTCAGCTGCTGCTGCTGCTGCACCACCGTCAGCTGCTGCTGTAGTACCGTCTGCTGCTGCTGTAGCATCGTCTGCTGCTGCTGTAGCACTGTCAGCTGCTGCTGCTGCTGTAGCACTGTCAGCTGCTGCTGCTGCTGCTGCTGTAGCACCGTTGTTGGTGTGGCTTATTGAGAATACCAAGAAACAATTAACCCCAGAGGATTTGCCACCCAGGATAACCCAAAAAAGTCAGTGTCATCGAAGACTGTCTAACTTATTTCCATTGGGGTCCTTAATCTTGTCTCCCAGGATGCAACCCACACCAGTCGACTAACACCCAGGTGAACAGGGAAAAATGCCTGGAACTAGTGCTCATATTGGTGAATTTAAAGCCAGCAAAGGTTGGTTTGAGAGATTTAAGAATCGTAGTGGCATACACAGTGTGATAAGGCCTGTTCTGGAAGAAAATGCCAAACAGGACCTACAGTACTCAGGAGGAAAAGGCACTCCCAGGACACAGTGTCTCATCAGTCATTGCTGCATCTTCAATAAAGGTAAGTGTCATTTATTCTTCATTTAGTAGAGTAGTACATGCACAATATATATTGTGAATGTACTACTCTACTATTGTGCATGTATCCTTCTCTTTGTGTGTAGGAAAATGTATATTTCATGTGGTAAAAATTTTTTTTTCATACTTTTGGGTGTCTTGCACGGATTAATTTGATTTCCATTATTTCTTATGGGGAAAATTCATTCGCATACCGATCATTTCGCATAACAATGAGCCCTCTTGCACGGATTAAAGTCGCTATGCGGGGGTCCACTGTATAAGTATTATTATTATAGTAATATTACGTATTATATTATTATATGTATTATATTATTATTATACAGTATTATATGTATGTTATTATTATTATTATTATATACGTATTATTATTGTTATTATTATTATTACGTATTATTATTATTAATTAGTATTTACGTATTCTTATAATAATACTCTTGCTTACCATTTAGAATTTTTATTCACACAAAAAATAGAAGATTTACTGTTATGCAGATTATTGCATTATTTTAATAATTGTATAAATAATGTCAACCCATTCATGACTGTATATGAGACTGGCCAGCTGGACACATAGTGGACAGTGACGTACGTCATTTGTTTACTCTTGAACATCAGCAAAAATCAAACATTTCTGCCACTTGAGCTCAATTTTAAGGTACTGTACTTTTCGTTGTGAAGGCAATCAAAATCATACCTATTTCTGTAATATATCTTCCATTCTATCAAATGAGACCAAAAAAACGAGAATGCAATCATACTAAAATATACCACTAAGGGGCGGCTAATGGCTGAGAAGTGAACTCCATTATTTATGGTGCGATTTCTTTCAATTTTGGTGTATGTTAAGAAGTATCTTTCCATCATACATTGCCCAAGTTTTACTAAGATAGTTTAACAAATAAATGAGATCCAATTCCCTAGATCAAGAGCAAGAGCCCCTCACCAGCATCAAGGAACCTCCATGGGGCCCACTCGCATCTGGAAATTTCGCTCACATCTGGAAGCAAAAAATCGACCAGGCAACTGCTTGTATCTGGAAAAACTTGCACATGGATGCACTCGTAAGTAGAGGTTACATTGTACTCATGTATTTTTATGCACTGCTCTGAGAGGAAGTCATTTTGGATGTGACATAAGAAGCCCAAGCAAGTGCTTTAAAGCAAAGAATATACTGTACTAATCATTATTCAAGATTAGTCAAAGAAAACCAGATCAATACAGTAGGGCCCCACTTATACGGCAGGTTAGGTTCCAGGTTACCCCCGTACAGCAGAAATCCCCGTAAAGTGGAATACCCTTTTTTCCACTTATAAATCCATATAAATACTAGATAACAGGTTTACACTAACATATATTAAGTTAGAAATAGAACTAGGCAATAAAAAACACAATAAAAAGTAAAACACACATACAGTACACTTGTTACTTACCTTAATATATTAATATCAATGTGTGAGAGGTGAGTGGGAGTGTAAAAGTTTTTCTCCATATCAGCAATAAGTCACTGACTTTTTTGGGTTTTCCTAGGTTCTCTACACATATGCTGCTGTATGTAACAGTATTTCATGGCTATCTCAGCCATCAACATACCTTGTTAGTAAGTTTATTCAGGTATACACATAGCAGCATATGTGTAGAGAACCTAGGATAACCCAAAAAAGTCAGTTCACTGAGTTTAATCATTTCTAACTTGGCACTTAAGATAAGAGGTTTACGACTCTACTTTTTATTATAACTAAGCTTAGATGCCATCATCAACGAGAGCCAACTAATTAACAAAATAGTAAATGAGAGAGAACGAGATACACAGAGTTCAGACAATGTAAAAACACAAACTGAACGGGTGGCGGGTGATCACTTGGTCAGGCGAAATAAACGTGTATTAATACATGTCTAATTATAGTTCATTCACATACGTTTGTAAGAGTTTGTGAAACTTTTACCACACAATATTTTGTTCTTATTATAATGATAATTACCTCACAATACAAATACCAGATTATTCATAGCAAGGAGAAAAAGTGTTATGCTCAGAACACATCCCTGGGAGACACCTTCAGCTTGAACAAAGTCCAGGGAAAGCATATTATTAACTTGAACATGGAAATGTCTCTCTGTTACTAACTTGTACAAGTTGTACAAGTTAGTACAGATGAATAAATAAACAGCAACACTCCCATTCTCATGCAACACACCATTTTTAGAGTGAATGATGATATTATTATTATAATCATAATAAAAAAGAAGTGCTAAACCCACAAGGGTAGTGAATAGCTATAGAGTGAAGGCACACGAAAGGAATATTTTCTACAGTTATCCCCCAATAACTGGTGTTGGAGTAGAGAAAACGTAATTCTTCCGACAGTATTAAAACTGACATATTTATGTCAGTTTTAATACTGTGGGTGCATGTGTCATGTTTGTGTTATGTAACATGGTTCTTATACAATTTTGAAAAATATATCATAGATGGATTAATGGAAATGTCTATATTAAGGTAATATACGACATTTAATGCGCCCAAGAGATTATTATTATTATTATTATTATTATTATTATTATTATTATTATTATTATGGCATCTTCAAGAGTAGAGAGACTCTTAGTGATTTTAATGCATACCTGCACACCAGCACAGTGTGTAAGTATATTTAGGTGCAGATACACATAAGTATAATTGTCATAGTATGTACATATAAAAATATTCAATAATCTTAAAACACTTGAAATTTGGAAAGTTTCCAAGTATAACAGAGAGATGTGCTCATGGAGAATGCAAACAAACCAGGTGGGGCATGCTGGCCATATTAGAAAGACAGATGGGGAGGAGCCACATAACGAGTTTTGGTCATAATTTGAAATGCCTGTATTAGTGGAAAGCCGTAAAGCAAAATGCCATGTAGCAGGGCCCTACTGTATATATATTTTATTAGGTATCCTTGGCCTTAGATGATGATAATAACAATAATAACAATAATAATAATAATAATAATAATAATAATAATAATAATAATAATCTCTATTCAAATAAACAATATGTATATGGTTTTACAAACAGTAAGTATTCTACACTTTCATTTAATGGGTGTCATAATCACAATAACAGAGACTGACTTTATTCAGATTAAACCCTGGAAGGTTAATAAACCAGAAAAAAGCTAGTGTGGCATATTTCCATGGGATCCTTCTATCTTCCTCCAGGATGCCTGAAAATGGTAAATTAAACTCCTAGATGAACAGGAACAGCAGGAGATTTGCTTGTATGTCTCATCCCATACAGGATTAAACCTGGGTCCAATCCTGTATGGGATTGATAAGATAAGATTTGTTTGGATTTTTAACCTGGAGAGTTAGCCACCCATGGAAACCAAATACGTGAAGTTAGTGCATCATCAGGAACTGTGTCTCATTTCCATTTGGGTCCTTCAATCTTGGCCCCCAGGATGTGACCCCACGACAATCAGCTAACACCTTGCTAGGTGAACAGGGACAGCAGGTGTAAGGAAACACGCCCAATGTCTCCACCTATGCCAGGAATTGAACCACATACGTACACTCAGTGCTTGAGGCAATTGTACTACCAAATGAGCCATGGGAATGAGCTAAAAGGTACCTGTATAATCTTGGAATGTTGGTTAAATTATATATTTAACTTAGGATAACCTAATAGTCATGGTTAAAGACACAGAAACAAAAACAGAACATTTTATTATGGATATATTTCAGCCCTTACATGTTTTCTCACATATATATTTTGCCAGATTTTCACCTAAGAGTGATTTATGTTACTGGCAGTGACACGAGCAGGTTTAGTGTTCAACTAAACTTGCTCAGAAACTTCATGCAGATAAAAGGCCCCATATTATAGAGTTCTTTACCTGAAAATCCAAAAACTTCGAATAATATTGTGAAAAACATCTTCATCTGATGTAAATAATTTTTGGAAATTGGTGTACATGTTTAAGAAAACTGATTATAAATGTTCATGCTAATATTCTACCACTAAGTACACCTAGATCTGATGTAAGTTTAATTTTGAATGCCTGTAAATGTGTATTATAACAACTGTCTGTTATTCTCATGCTTTAATTTAAGCCTCACAATTCAAGCACTTCATAATATACAGGTCATTAAACCAATTTAACTGCAATGTAACTTATCTGTAATTGCTCACTTCTGCATTTGCAACTAATCCAACTGTACTTATGATTGTCATGTATTATCCATGCAATCCTAACTTAAATTTTATTCTAGGTATAGATTTAAGTAGTAAATCAATCTTATGAGCAGTTTGCCCAAAATGCATCTGCATAATTAATGGCTTTCTCAAGAGCCTTATACTGTATCTAATTTCAACCACACTATATTATGATCAAACAAAAGACATCACCACTTTACATGTATAATTACTGTATGTACTTGTACTGCTCTTCTGAAATAAATAATTTTAATCCAATTAATTAAATTTTTTAACCTATTCCTATACACTAAATGTTCCTGTTCGTACATAATTGGTAATAGTGCATAAAATGCATGATAAAGGAATAACAGGAAAAGTTGGATGAGGACTAACAAACTTACTCTCAACATTGACAAAACCTACTTCATTCAGTTTGGTAACAGAGCTACAGATGTCCCTCTTAATATAATGATAAACGGATCACCTATCACAAAGCTCACAGAGGAAAAATTCTTAGGAATCCACCTTGATAATAGACTCAAATTTCAAACACATATACAACAAATTTCCAAGAAAATTTCCAAGACTGTAGGCATACTATCGAAGATACGGTACAATGTTCCACAGTCAGCCCTCCTGGCCGTATATCACTCACTTATTTACCCCTATCTCACCTATGGAATTTGTGCATGGGGCTCAACAACAATAAACCATCTCAGACCACTAATCACCCAACAAAAGGCTGCAGTCAGAATGATAACAAATTCCCACTACAGGCAGCACACTCCATCAATATTCAAAACTCTAAACCTACTCACCATACAAAACATCCATACTTATTATTGTACCTACTACATACATAGAACACTTAACTCGGATATAAACCCTCCCCTCAAACGTCTCCTTACCAATCTCAACAGAACACATGACCAAAACACATGGCACATATCACTCTTTGATGTTCCTCGTGTCCATCTCACACTATGCAAAAATTCAATGCACATAAAAGGCCCAAAAATCTGGAATTCATTACCTGTGAATATAAAAGAAACACTGTCGGTTTATAAATTGAAGTCTCTACTTAAAAATCACTTACTCAACCACAACTAAATAAATACTGAATACAGTAGGGCCCCGCTTTACGGCGTTTTGCCTTACGGCATTCCGCTAATACAGCGATGTCAAATTATGACCAAAATTTGCTATACGACAAGCCGTCTTTCAAATACGGCGGCCCCCACCCGGTTTGTTTGCATTCTCCGTGACCACATCTATTATGTCAGGAAATTTTCCCAAATTTCAAGTGTTTTAAAGTTACTGCATATTTTATATGTACTCTGATAATTATACTTATGTGTACCTGTACCTAAATATACTTACACACTGTGCTGGTGTGCGGGTACACATTAAAATCGCTAAGTCTCTCTCTACTCATGACGCCAATACTACGTAATAATAATCACTCTTGGGCACACTAAATGTCTTATTTTACATCAATATAGGCATTTTCATTAATCCATCTATGATATTTTCCTCAAAATTATATATGAAACCCGTTACATAGCATATAAACATGATACATAAACTCACAGAATAAAAATTGACGTAAATATGAGATTTGTTTACAAAGCAGCTGTGTAGGTAGTGTCGGAAGAATTACGTTTTCTCTAGTCAAACTGGAGGATAACTAGAAAAATATTCTTTTCATATGCCTTTACTCTATATATAGCAATTCACGACCCTTGTGGGTTTAGTGCATTTTATAATAATAATAATAATAATAATATTATTATTATTATTATCTTCATTCACTCTAAAAATGGAGTGTTGCCATTTGTTTATTCTGTACTAACTTGTACAACTTGTACACAATATAAAAGTAGTATTTGTATTGTGAGGTAATTATTATTATAATAAAAAAATATTGAGGTAAATGTTTTACAAACTCTTACAAACGTACGCGAATGAACTAAAAGTAGACACATATTAATACACATTTATTTCGCCTGACCAAGTGATCACCCACTACCTGTTCAGTTTGTGTTCTTACACTGTCTCAACTCTGTATCTCATTCTCTCTCTCGTTTACTCTTTCGTTAATGAGTTGGCTCTCATTGACGATGGCATCTAAGGTTAGCTGTGATAAAAAGAGAAGTCGTAAGCCAAGTTAGAGGATGATGGTGTGCCATTCTGATTTTATTTAATAAACACCCTGCCACTCACCTCTCACACATTAATATTAATATTTTAAGGTAAGTAATAAGTGTACTCTGTGTATCTTACCTTTTATTGTGTTTTTAATGCCTATTTCTATTGCTAACTTTGATGTTGGTGAGGGGCTCTTGATTTAGGGAATTGGATCTGTGCTCCAGTTCCCCGAATTAATCCTGAATGCCTTCCACATCCCCCCCAGGAGCTGTATAATCCTACGGGTTTAGCACTTCCCCCTTGATTATAATAATAATAATATTTCTAACTTAATATAAGTTAGTGTAAACTTGTTGTCTGGCATTTATTGCATATTTTATATGTGCTCTGATAATAATGCTTGTAGAGCTGTGTGGTAGCCGGGTGGAGGGACAACATTACGTTTTATCTGCTCAGCTACCAGAGAAAATGTGTATGAATCTGCGTTTGGCCCAGCCACTCCCCCATTTCGCTTTTGTTTACAATTTTTGGCATGAATTATTCATTACTTCTCCCTTCGTTTATGATGGCATCTAAAGGTAGTTGTTAGAAATGATTACATTCAGTGAACAAGGCATGTCAATGTTAATAATATGGCTCTGAGCCACAGTGTAGGTAGCCGGTAGGTGTAGCCCAGGCAGGCTACACCTAATGGCTACATACACTGGCTTCCTACAAATAAATACTACTCACCTCTCTTCCTATATTAAGACTACACATATTTTAAGGTAAATAATGAGTGTACTGTATGAGTATTTTACCTCTCTAGGATGTATATTAAGTATGAGACGGGGAGCCAGGGCTACCTACACCTGGGCTACCTACACCTAACTTCCTACAAATAAGTACTACTCACCTCTCTCCCTACATTAAGATTACAAATACTTTAAGAAAAGTAATGAATGTACTGTGAATGTATTTTACTGTGTGTGTTTTTAATGCCTAGTTCTATTACTGACTTTATATAATTTAGTGTAAACTTGTTGTCTGGCATTTATATGCATTTATACATGGAAAAAAATGGCGTTCTGCCTTCCGGGGATGTCTGCTTTCCGGCGACAGCCTGGAACCTAACCCGCCGTATAAGTGGGGCCCTACTGTATATGTATCTCATAAATGTTTAACCTGTGACCCAATTAAACTTTGTTTTTCTTAATTACATTACCTAACAGAATACTCCATTCTACTGAATGCACAGCAACACAGTAAATGACCATATGACCTGTCTTTGAAATACTCATTTGTGCTTAATTGTTATCTGTTTACAATAATGTTTACCACTGAATATATCATTGCTTAGTTGATCTTAAGTTAATCTTAAGTCTGCCCATAATGCTCTGCATACAAGGGGCTTTGGCATGTTACACTTAACCATTTTTTTTTTGTACTTCAATGTATCATGTTCAAATTAATAAATAAATAAATAAATAAATAAATAAATGGATCTATAATTCCTAACAAAAAGAACACAAAGAGTAGTAATAAACAGAGTAAAATCTGAGGTGACTACAGTGAAAACCTCTGTTCCACACGGCACAGTACTCGCTCCCATACTGTTCCTCATCCTCATATCTGACATAGACAGGAATGTAAGCCACAGCACTGAATCTTTCTTTGCAGATGACACCCCAATTTGCATGACAGTGTCCTCCATTGAAGACTGCAAGACTCCAGGCGGACATCAACCAAATCTTTCAAAGGGCATCAGAAAACAAATGATGATGTAATGATGAGAAATTTCAATTACTCCGATATGAAAAACCTGAGGAAATTAAAACTATATCGGAGTATAAAACAAATTCCAACCACACAATAGAACAAAAATCTAACTTAAAAGACCTGGGAGTGATAATGTCAGAGAATCTCACCTTCCAGGACCACAACATTGTCTCAACTGCATCTGCTAGAAAAATGACAGGATGGATAATGAGAACCTTCAAAACTAGGGATGCCAAGCCCATGATGACACTCTTCAGGTCTCTTGTTCTATCTAGGATGGAATATTGCTGCATACTAACAGCACCTTTCAAGGCAGGTGAAATTGCTGACCTAGAAAATGTACAGAGAACCTTTATGGCATACTTAACCCTTTCAGGGTCCGTCCCGTAGATCTACGGCTGGTCGGTGAGTGTCCAAACCGTAGATCTACGCCAAAATTCTAGCGCCGTCAAATTTAGCGCGAAAGCGCTCATAGGCCTACATATGAGAGAATGGGTCTGCGCGGTGGGTGTGCGCCGTAAACAAAAAATCTAGGCGCCTGCATAGCATTGTGGGAACGCCGGCTCAGTTACCCTTGTTCACCATGTCTCGTCGCAAGTCAGCTCTCACTCCCCGGAAAATTGGGACTCTCCTCTTCCTGTCTGATAGTTCTGACACTGATGGAAGTGGAAATGAAGACGAATTCTACGGCTTTGATGAGTTAGTGACCGAAAATAATGATCAGGATATCGATAATAGTGCAGAAAACCCCGACGATCCTCGACCTTCTACCTCTGGTGTGGGCACTCGTGACTCACGGTCGGTTGTTCCTAAACGTAAGAGAAAACTAATATTTTCCCGTGGCCTGGCCTCTGACTTCAGTAATGACGATGATTCTGACGTGGATTGTGATTTTATTGCGCTCGACGATCATTCGAGTAGTGATAGTGAGGAAACATATTCACCAGTGAAGCGTCGGTATGTGCGCCGCCGCATGCGCTCGGGTAGTGTACCCTATGCTATGCCCAGGGGACGGAGTACATCCCGTAGTACATCCCGGAGTACATCCCGTGGCCCTACACCCGTTTTAGGTAGTGATAGTGAGGATGATGTGGCTACACTTGGCATGGATGGGCCACAGACATCAGTGGATGGTGTTAGTGGGGCTGGTGGTGGTAGTGGCACCGCCATGCGTGACTCGCTGTGCCACGCGGGAACCCACGCTGCTGACTCGTCAGTTCAAGGACAAAGCGGAGCGTCACCCACCAGCCCGCCACAACCACCCGTACAACCAGCCTATGATGTCCAGTATCCACCAGCAAACCGTATCTGGGATTGGCAGCAAAATCCCAATTTTGTTCCCAGCCCTCACCACTTTGATGACTCGCAAAGTGGAATTCTACCTACCTGTCCCCTTGGAACCACGGCCAATGAACTGGAATTCTTTGAATTATTCTTTGACCAGCCATTGATGGAAACTATTGTCAGGGAAAGTAATAAGTATTTTCAGTACACCATGGCAAATACGATCTTATCACCACAGTCAAGACTACACAGGTGGAAAGAGACGACTGTTGCAGAAATGTATTTGCTTTTTGCAACAATAATGCTTATGCCTCACGTCTATAAGCATAATATAAAAGCATACTGGTCCACAGATCGGCTAATTTGTACCCCATCCTTCAGTGAAATAATACCAGTGAACAGGTTTATCTTACTCTTACGTATGTTGCACTTCTCTGACAAAACCAGGCCTGACAGAAGTGACAGGTTATACAAGATTAGAAATGTTTTCATGTATCTCAAACAAAAGTTCAGGATGTACTTTTATCCATTCAAGAATCTTGTAATTGACGAGTCTTTGATTTTGTTCAAAGGTAGACTGTCATTCAAGCAGTATATACCGAGCAAGAGGAACCGCTTTGGTATAAAATTGTTTGTACTCTGTGATTGTGACAGTGGCCTGGTGTTGGATATTGTTGTATACACGGGTAGTAAAACATTGAAAGATACCAAGATGTTATTGGGTATATCAGGTGACGTAGTGAGAAACATGATGGCACCTTATCTTGGTAAGGGCCATACATTATATACCGATAACTGGTACACAAGCCCATTACTCAGTGATTTCATGCGAGTGAACAAGACAGATGTGTGTGGCACAGTGCGTTCTAATCGTAAACATATGCCCAGGCTCAACGCAGGTGTTCGTGGTGATGACGTGCAGGTGTTTACTGCCAATGACATCATGGCATTACGGTGGCATGACAAACGAGATGTCACATTGTTGACAACCATTCACCGTAATGAAATGCAAGACAGTGGCAAAGTTGATCGAGTGACTAATGAACGTATTCGAAAACCAGTGACAGTGATTGATTATACACAAAACATGCGCTTGGTTGACAAGTGTGACATGCAGATTGGTTTTGTTGACTGTGTTCGTAAGAGTTACAAGTGGTACATGAAACTTTTCTTCCATCTCATGGACATTTCAATGCTGAATGCATATAATATGTACCAAATAAAGACTGGTAACAGACCACCGTATGGTGAATTTTGTTTGTCTGTTGTCAGACAACTCATAATGAAGTACCAGGTAACAACACCTGCAATACAACATGGTCCTCGAATTCATCACAATATACCCAAGCGTTTGAGAAGAGAAGGTGATCATTTCATAATACAGCTTCCTTCAACTCAAAAGAAATTTGCTCAGAAGAGATGCATTGTCTGTGCACAAACAAAACGACGGCAACAAAGACGCAAAGACACTCGGTTTATGTGTGAGGAATGTAAGGTGCTTCTGTGCATGGTGCCTTGTTTCAAGGAGTTCCACAAGCTCCAGCAGTTCTAAAACCATGTCCAGTGATTGTAAATATGTAAATATATGATAGAACATTAGTATTATACAATATTTGTGCATGTTTATTGTAATAAACAACAGTGGTAAACAATAATATGATAATAACTTTAGTGCGGTTATTGTGTTCAATACAGTGAGTTTATATATATAAATTATATACAGTATTGGTCTCTCAGGCCCCAAATGTTAGTAGGAATAGAAAAAAATTGGAAAAGAAAAGAAAAAACAACTAAAACAACAAAATAATATAATACGCGTATGTGGAATTCGTTGATGTTGCCGCCACCACATCATTTTCTACAAACTTCTTGGCACTGTATCTCGGTAAGTACTGATCAGATTCTAATTTTTTTTGTTTTATTACCTTCACAAAAATATGCTCTTTAATTCTGTAAGAAAAAATAATTTTTTTTTTTCAAAATTTCTTGGACACTGGTGCGTGACTTCAGATTTTGGCCTTGGACCCTGAAAGGGTTAACTGCGATAAAACACCTCAATTACTGGGAATGCTTGAAGCTCCTCAACCTGTACTCCCTAGAATGCAAGCAGGAGAGATACATGATTATATATACTTGGAAAATCCAAGAGGGATTAGTATCAAACATCAAACTTGCACACGAAAATCATTCCCAGTGAAAGCAAAAGACTTGGCAGACGATGCAACAGACCACCAATGAAAAGCAGGGGCACCACTAGCACGATAAGAGACAACACAATAGGTGTCAGGGGCCCGAGACTGTTCAACTGCCTCCCAGCATACATAAGGGGGATTACCAATAGACCCATGGCTATCTTCAAGAAGGCTTTGGACAGGCACCTAAAGTCGGTACCTGACCATCCAGGCTGTGGTTCGTACGTCGGTTTACGTGCAGCCAACAGTAGCAGCTTAGTTGAATAGGCCTTGATCCACCATGAGGCCTAGTCACAGACCGGGTTGTAGGGGAACTGACCCCTGAAACCCTCTCCAGATATCACTACACTCAAACGATCTTATGCTTAACTATGCAGTATCAATCTTCAGAACTATTCAATATTAAACTAATTTAAGTAACTCATCCAAGTAAATTTTTCTATTAACTAACATTAAACCTAGTCTAAGTTTACTCAAGTTGTGCATACTATTGGCTGTCCAACCCACTGTAGTTTTAATGAAGAAAATAGATTTTGTTCAGATTTCTGTATTAACCCTGAGAGTTAGTAAACATGATGATGATTAACCCACAGGGTTAGTAACCTAGAATAACCCAGATTGTCATTGAGGGCTGTCTTATTTCTACTGGGATTCTCTAATCCTCTTCTTCAGGATGTAACTCACCAGTCAACTAACACCTGTTTACTGATGAATGAACAAGAGCAACAGGCAAAGGGAAACATGTTCAACGTTTCCACTCATGCCAGGAATCAAATCCTTGTCTCTTAAGTATGCGAGTGTTTATTTATACACCTACTGCCAATAATCACCTAGTAGTCAAAGGTACCTGTATCTTGAACACAAGAGCAAACACTAATTTTAATATAGGAACGTTTCTATCCTGGGACCGAAATGTTTCCATGTCTCTTTAAACCGCAATGTGATGGTATATTATACTAGGTTTTCACCATACCTGTGTGTTAGTTAACCATTGTGAGCCACATCTTTAGAACAATTTCTAGGCAAAATGTGCAATAAAAGGCCAGTCTTTCAAGTAGTATCATCCTGAACAAAATAGTATTCAGTAAGACAACTCCAGCACCTGATCCAGGTATTAAAAGCGGTGCACAAAATGTACCTACCCACTGCCTTATATCTAACGATGTTAGACCATTAAAAACAATATGTCATGGTGTGTGATATAAGATAAGATTAAGTGGAAACGGCACAATTAAAAACACATGTTAGATAACCAGAGTTTTTATCACCAAGTCATTAAATTGAAGATGAACAGTAACAACATAGCTAATGGTAAATGAGAATTAAGGGTGATTTTACCCTAATTCCACAAAACTTAAGATCAATGAATCAGTTTGTAATAATATGTAATTATTTAATAATTGGCATTTGTCATTAGCTACCTTTCTTATTGTATTTATAATTGTAGTGAACTGCATAAGAAGCCCTAATTAATAGTCTATGTCTAGTTCTTAAGTAACATTTAAGCCTTATGCTTAGTTGTCCAAAATGCATGGCACAATTAGTGGCTTTCTTTTGTCCCTATCAATCTTTTAATTCATGTAAACTATACTATTTGTACAGCCTAAAAAATATTATCATTGCTTTTGTGGCTGAACCACTAAAACTGGCAGTTAAGATAAGATAAAACTGGGAATCGAACCCGGGCCCTCCGTGTGTGAAGTGGGAGCTTTAGCCACCAGGCCACCGGGCCTGGTGTACTGTACTGATTTTTAGTTAAAAAAAAAAAAAAAAAAACTTGCAAAAATTTGAGGCAAGACAGTAATGATACAATTTGTTGTTAAGTTTTGCAGCTATGGCTTAATTCTAATTGTTCCACTACATGCCACTTCCATCATTTTTTTTTTTTTTATTTTTGTGGTCCATCTTGGCCTAAATGTTTATTTAGGTAAATGTACACATGTGTATAAATTACCTAGGCCAAAAAAAAAAGTCACTGACTTATTTCCATTGGGGTCCTTGTGATTAATAATAATAATAATCAATAACTAATAATAATAAACATTATTAATAATAATAATAATAAAAAAATTTAAAATAATAATAATAATAATAATAATAATAATAATAATAATAATACAGTAACTGAGTCCAGATAACCTACAGGTTTTTTCAAACTTGGTGAAAAAAAATTTATTTATCGAAATTAGATCTATAGCATTATGTGGCCACCATAATTCATTACATTTCTGAAGGGTAGGCCAAGACCTGTCTACGTGGCAGGTAAAGCAAGACCTGTTGACCTCACAGGTACATCAACACCTATCTTATCTACCTGGAAGGTACAGCAAGACCTGTTGACCCAACAGGTAGAGCAAGACCTGTTGACCCAACAGGTAGAGCAAGACCTGTTGGCCCAACAGGTAGAGCAAGACCTGTTGACCCAACAGGTACAGCAAGACCTGTTGACCCAACAGGTGGAGCAAGACCTGTTGACCCAACAGGTGGAGCAAGACCTGTTGACCCAACAGGTAGAGCAAAACCTGTTGACCCAACAGGTGGAGCAAGACCTGTTGACCCAACAGGTGGAGCAAGACCTGTTGACCCAACAGGTGGAGCAAGACCTGTTGACCCAACAGGTGGAGCAAGACCTGTTGACCCAACAAGTGGAGCAAGACCTGTTGACCCAACAGGCAGAGGAAGACCTGTTGACCCAACAGGCAGAGCAAGACCTGTTGAACCAACTGGTAGAGCAAGACCTGTTGACCCAACAGGTAGAGTAAGACCTGTTGACTCAACAGGTAGAGCAAGACCTGTTGGCTCAACAGATAGAGCAAGACCTGTTGAACCAACAGGTAGAGCAAGACCTGTTTACCCAACAGGTAGAGCAAGACCTGTTCACCCAACAGGTTGAGCAAGACCTGTTTACCCCATCAGGTACAAGACCTGTTGACCCAACAGGTAGAGCAAGACCTGTTGACCCAACAGGTAGAGCAAGACCTGTTGACCCAACAGGAAGAGCAAGATCTGTTGACCCAACAGGTACAAGACCTGTTGACCCAACAGGTACAACAAGACCTGTTGACCCAACAGGTACAACAAGACCTGTTGACCCAACAGGAACAACAAGACCTGTTGACCCAACAGGTACAACAAGACCTGTTGACCCAACAGGTACAACAAGACCTGTTGACCCAACAGGTACAACAAGACCTATTGACCCAACAGGTACAACAAGACCTATTGACCCAACAGGTACAACAAGACCTGTTAACACAACAGGTACAACAAGACCTGTTAACCCAACAGGTACAACAAGACCTGTTGACCCAACAGGTACAACAAGACCTGTTGACCCAACAGGTACAAGACCTTTTAACCCAACAGGTACAACAAAACCTGTAAACCCAACAGGTACAAGACCTGTTAACTCAACAGGTACAACAAGACCTGTTAACCCAACAGGTACAACAAGACCTGTTAACCCAACAGGTACAACAAGACCTGTTGACCCAACAGGTACAACAAGACCTGTTAACCCAACAGGTACAACAAGACCTGTTAACCCAACAGGTACAAGACCTGTTAACCCAACAGGTAAAACAAGACTTGTTAACCCAACAGGTACAACAAGACCTGTTAACCCAACAGGTACAAGACCTGTTAACCCAACAGGTACAACAAGACCTGTTAACCCAACAGGTACAAGACCTGTTAACCCAACAGGTAAAACAAGACTTGTTAACCCAACAGGTACAACAAGACCTGTTAACCCAACAGGTACAAGACCTGTTAACCCAACAGGTACAACAAGACCTGTTAACCCAACAGGTACAACAAGACCTCTTAACCCAGCAGGTACAAGACCTGCTAACCCAACAGGTACAAGACCTGTTGACCCAACAGGTACAAGACGTTAACCCAACAGGTACAACAAGACCTATTAATCCAACAGGTACAACAAGACCTGTTAAACCAACAGGTACAACAAGACCTGTTAACCCAACAGGTACAAGACCTGTGGACCCAACAGGTACAACAAGACCTGTTAACCCAACAGGTGGCCCGGTGGTCTGGTGGCTAAAGCTCCCGCTTCACACACGGAGGGCCCGGGTTCGATTCCCGGCGGGTGGAAATTCCGACACGTTTCCTTACACCTATTGTCCTGTTCACCTAGCAGCAAATAGGTACCTGGGTGTTAGTCGACTGGTGTGGGTCGCATCCTGGGGGACAAGATTAAGGACCCCAATGGAAATAAGTTAGACAGTCCTCGATGACGCACTGACTTTCTTGGGTTATCCTGGGTGGCTAACCCTCTGGGGTTAAAAATCCGAACAAAATCTTATCTTATCTTATCTTATCTTAAGACCTGTTAACCCAACAGGTACAACAAGACCTGTTAATCCAACAGGTACAAGACCTGTTAACCCAACAGGTACAACAAGACCTGTTAACCCAACAGGTGCAAGATCTGTTAACCCAACAGGTACAACAAGACCTGTTGACCCAACAGGTACAAGACCTGTTAACCCAACAGATACATGACCTGGAAATATAAACACATATGCAGTATAATGTGATCCTTTATTGACTACGTTTCGCCCACACAGTGGGCTTTTTCAAGTCACAAGTGACTTGAAAAAGCCCACTGTGTGGGCGAAACGTAGTCAATAAAGGATCACATTATACTGCATATGTGTTTATATTTCCATTGTGTCGGTATTTTATACCATTTATTTCCAGGTACAAGACCTGTTAACCTAACAGGTACAACAAGACCTGTTAACCTAACAGGTACAACAAGACCTGTTAACCTAACAGGTACAACAAGACCTGTTAACCTAACAGGTACAACAAGACCTGTTAACCTAACAGGTACAACAAGACCTGTTAACCTAACAGGTACAAGACCTGTTAACCCAACAGGTAGAGCAAGACCTGTTGACCCAACAGGTTGAGCAAGACCTGTTTACCCCATCAGGTACAAGACCTGTTGACCCAACAGGTAGAGCAAGACCTGTTGACCTAACAGGAAGAGCAAGATCTGTTGACCCAACAGGTACAAGACCTGTTGACCCAACAGGTACAACAAGACCTGTTGACCCAACAGGTACAACAAGACCTGTTGACCCAACAGGTACAACAAGACCTGTTGACCCAACAGGTACAACAAGACCTGTTGACCCAACAGGTACAACAAGACCTGTTGACCCAACAGGTACAACAAGACCTATTGACCCAACAGGTACAACAAGACCTGTTAACCCAACAGGTACAACAAGAGCTGTTGACCCAACAGGTACAAGACCTTTTAACCCAACAGGTACAACAAAACCTGTTAACCCAACAGGTACAAGACCTGTTAACCCAACAGGTACAACAAGACCTGTTAACCCAACAGGTACAACAAGACCTGTTAACCCAACAGGTACAACAAGACCTGTTGACCCAACAGGTACAACAAGACCTGTTAACCCAACAAGTACAACAAGACCTGTTAACCCAACAGGTACAAGACCTGTTACCCAACAGGTACAACAAGACCTGTTGACCCAACAGGTACAAGACCTGTTGACCCAACAGGTACAAGACCTGTTAACCCAACAGGTACAAGACCTGTTAATCCAACAGGTACAACAAGACCTGTTAACCCAACAGGTACAACAAGACCTGTTAACCCAACAGGTACAAGACCTGTTGACCTAACAGGTACAAGACCTGTTAACCCAACAGGTACAACAAGACCTGCTAACCCAACAGGTGCAAGAAATGTTAACGAAACAGGTACAACAAGACCTGTTGACCCAACAGGTACAAGACCTGTAAACCCAACAGGTACAAGACCTGTTAACCCAACAGGTACAAGACCTGTTAACCTAACAGGTGAAACAAGACCTGTTAACCTAACAGGAACAAGACCTGTTAACCCAACAGGTACAACAAGACATGTTGACCCAACAGGTACAAGACCTGTTAACCTAACAGGTACAACAAGACCTGTTAACCCAACAGGTACAACAAGACTTGTTGACCCAACAGGTACAACAAGACCTGTTAACCCAATAGGTACAACAAGACCTGTTGACCCAACAGGTACAACAAGACCTGTTAACCCCACAGGTACAACAAGACCTGTTAACCCAACAGGTACAACAAGACCTGATGACCCAACAGGTACAAGACCTGTTAACCCAACAGGTACAAGACCTGTTAACCCAACAGGTACAACAAGACCTGTTGACCCAACAGGTACAAGAAGACCTGTTGACCCAACAGGTACAACAAGACCTGTTGACCCAACAGGTACAACAAGACCTGTTGACCCAACAGGTACAACAAGACCTGTTGACCCAACAGGTACAACAAGACCTGTTGACCCAACAGGTACAACAAGACCTGTTGACCCAACAGGTACAACAAGACCTGTTGACCCAACAGGAAGAGCAAGATCTGTTGACCCAACAGGTACAAGACCTGTTGACCCAACAGGTACAACAAGACCTGTTGACCCAACAGGTACAACAAGACCTGTTGACCCAACAGGAACAACAAGACCTGTTGACCCAACAGGTACAACAAGACCTGTTGACCCAACAGGTACAACAAGACCTGTTGACCCAACAGGTACAACAAGACCTATTGACCCAACAGGTACAACAAGACCTATTGACCCAACAGGTACAACAAGATCTGTTAACACAACAGGTACAACAAGACCTGTTAACCCAACAGGTACAACAAGACCTGTTGACCCAACAGGTACAACAAGACCTGTTGACCCAACAGGTACAAGACCTTTTAACCCAACAGGTACAACAAAACCTGTAAACCCAACAGGTACAAGACCTGTTAACTCAACAGGTACAACAAGACCTGTTAACCCAACAGGTACAACAAGACCTGTTAACCCAACAGGTACAACAAGACCTGTTGACCCAACAGGTACAAGACCTGTTAACCCAACAGGTACAACAAGACCTGTTAACCCAACAGGTACAAGACCTGTTAACCCAACAGGTAAAACAAGACTTGTTAACCCAACAGGTACAACAAGACCTGTTAACCCAACAGGTACAAGACCTGTTAACCCAACAGGTACAACAAGACCTGTTAACCCAACAGGTACAAGACCTGTTGACCCAACAGGTACAACAAGACCTGTTGACCCAACAGGTACAACAAGACCTGTTGACCCAACAGGTACAACAAGACCTGTTGACCCAACAGGTACAAGACCTATTGACCCAACAGGTACAACAAGACCTGTTAACCCAACAGGTACAACAAGAGCTGTTGACCCAACAGGTACAAGACCTTTTAACCCAACAGGTACAACAAAACCTGTTAACCCAACAGGTACAAGACCTGTTAACCCAACAGGTACAACAAGACCTGTTAACCCAACAGGTACAACAAGACCTGTTAACCCAACAGGTACAACAAGACCTGTTGACCCAACAGGTACAACAAGACCTGTTAACCCAACAAGTACAACAAGACCTGTTAACCCAACAGGTACAAGACC
The DNA here is from genome assembly GCF_038502225.1 of Cherax quadricarinatus. Classification (NCBI taxonomy): domain Eukaryota; kingdom Metazoa; phylum Arthropoda; class Malacostraca; order Decapoda; family Parastacidae; genus Cherax; species Cherax quadricarinatus. The sequence continues at coordinate 1,944,531 of NC_091293.1, forward strand.
TGTTACCCAACAGGTACAACAAGACCTGTTGACCCAACAGGTACAAGACCTGTTGACCCAACAGGTACAAGACCTGTTAACCCAACAGGTACAAGACCTGTTAATCCAACAGGTACAACAAGACCTGTTAACCCAACAGGTACAACAAGACCTGTTAACCCAACAGGTACAAGACCTGTTGACCTAACAGGTACAAGACCTGTTAACCCAACAGGTACAACAAGACCTGCTAACCCAACAGGTGCAAGACCTGTTAACGAAACAGGTACAACAAGACCTGTTGACCCAACAGGTACAAGACCTGTAAACCCAACAGGTACAAGACCTGTTAACCCAACAGGTACAAGACCTGTTAACCTAACAGGTGCAACAAGACCTGTTAACCTAACAGGAACAAGACCTGTTAACCCAACAGGTACAACAAGACATGTTGACCCAACAGGTACAAGACCTGTTAACCTAACAGGTACAACAAGACCTGTTAACCCAACAGGTACAACAAGACTTGTTGACCCAACAGGTACAACAAGACCTGTTAACCCAACAGGTACAACAAGACCTGTTGACCCAACAGGTACAACAAGACCTGTTGACCCAACAGGTACAACAAGACCTGTTAACCCAACAGGTACAACAAGACCTGTTAACCCAACAGGTACAAGAAGACCTGTTGACTCAACAGGTACAAGACCTGTTAACCCAACAGGTACAAGACCTGTTAACCCAACAGGTACAACAAGACCTGTTAACCCAACAGGTACAACAAGACCTGTTAACCCAACAGGTACAACAAGACCTGTTAACCCAACAGGTACAACAAGACCTGTTAACCCAACAGGTACAACAAGACCTGTTAACCCAACAGGTACAACAAGACCTGTTAACCCAACAGGTACAACAAGACCTGTTAACCCAACAGGTACAACAAGACCTGTTAACCCAACAGGTACAACAAGACCTGTTAACCCAACAGGTACAACAAGACCTGTTAACCCAACAGGTACAACAAGACCTGTTAACCCAACAGGTACAACAAGACCTGTTAACCCAACAGGTACAACAAGACCTGTTAACCCAACAGGTACAACAAGACCTGTTAACCCAACAGGTACAACAAGACCTGTTAACCCAACAGGTACAAGACCTGTTAACCCAACAGGTACAACAAGACCTGTTAACCTAACAGGTACAAGACCTGTTAACCCAACAGGTACAACAAGACCTGTTAACCCAACAGGTACAACAAGACCTGTTAACCCAACAGGTACAACAAGACCTGTTAACCCAACAGGTACAACAAGACCTGTTAACCTAACAGGTACAACAAGACCTGTTAACCCAACAGGTACAACAAGACCTGTTAACCCAACAGGTACAACAAGACCTGTTAACCCAACAGGTACAAGACCTGTTAACCCAACAGGTACAACAAGACCTGTTAACCCAACAGGTACAACAAGACCTGTTAACCCAACAGGTACAACAAGACCTGTTAACCCAACAGGTACAACAAGACAGTTAACCCAACAGGTGCAAGACCTGTTAACGAAACAGGTACAACAAGACCTGTTAACCCAACAGGTACAAGACCTGTTGACCTAACAGGTACAAGACCTGTTAACCCAACAGGTACAAGACCTGTAAACCCAACAGGTACAAGACCTGTTAACCTAACAGGTACAACAAGACCTGTTAACCCAACAGGTACAACAAGACCTGTTAACCCAACAGGTACAACAAGACCTGTTAACCCAACAGGTACAACAAGACCTGTTAACCCAACAGGTACAACAAGACCTGTTAACCCAACAGGTACAACAAGACCCGTTAACCCAACAGGTACAAGACCCGTTAACCCAACAGGTACAACAAGACCTGTTAACCCAACAGGTACAACAAGACCTGTTAACCCAACAGGTACAACAAGACCTGTTAACCCAACAGGTACAACAAGACCTGTTAACCCAACAGGTACATCAAGACCTGTTAACCCAACAGGTACAACAAGACCCGTTAACCCAACAGGTACAAGACCCGTTAACCCAACAGGTACAACAAGACCTGTTAACCCAACAGGTACAACAAGACCTGTTAACCCAACAGGTACAACAAGACCTGTTAACCCAACAGGTACAACAAGACCTGTTAACCCAACAGGTACAACAAGACCTGTTAACCCAACAGGTACAACAAGACCTGTTAACCCAACAGGTACAACAAGACCTGTTAACCCAACAGGTACAAGACCTGTTAACCCAACAGGTCGAGCTGGTCACCATGAAGCAGGACTCACCTACACATAAAGCTTCAGCCTCACAACTTATATTATCTCGCATTACTTTACTCGGCTTATCAACCCGGAGGGTTAGTAAGCCAGTTTAACCCTCCCCCTTCCCCCACCCAAAATAAATAAATAAATAAACAAAATAGTCATCACAACTTGCTTGAACTGGGTTGCTTTGCTGGTCTCCCCCAGGGTGCGACCCACGTCCTAGGCACCTAGCTACGTACTTACTGCTAGGTGAACAGGTACAGTAGGTGACCTCATGGTGCACCTATGAAGTGTAGTGTGTGACCTCAAGAGGGTGAGTGGGTACGTGGGGCATAATAAAAGTTTAAGATACCCAGATAACGTACGATGTAGGTGGTGTTGGTGGCACCTCAGACTGACACAGTTACCACAACTCTCACACTCAAGTCAAACCTAAAAATATAAATAATAAATAATGAGATTTGTAAGTTTTATGGGTCACTGGTCGTCTCCCACCCAGGCAGGATGACCAGAAAAAGTAGAAAAATTCATCATGACTCACAAAATAGTGTGTGGAATATGAAATATAATAATGATAATAATAATAATGTTTATTTCTACAAATACATGATGCACCTTATACAGACTTAGCTGACATAAATAATATACTGTATAAAATCATTTCTTATGTAGAACATTTCGGGCAAATTATGTTAATTTTGTCTCCAGGGTGCGACCCATACCAGTCGACTAACACCCAGGTACCATTAACACCCATAACGGAGATAAAACACCTCAATTACTGGGAGCGCTTGAGGTTCCTAAACCTGTATTCCCTGGAACGCAGGAGGGAGAGATACATGATTATATACACCTGGAAAATCCTAGAGGGACTAGTACCGAACTTGCACACGAAAATCACTCACTACGAAAGCAAAAGACTTGGCAGACGATGCACCATCCCCCCAACAACAGACATAGCCCCACTCCACAAAGGGGGCAGTAAAGCAACAGCAAAGAACTACAGACCAATAGCACTAACATCCCATATCATAAAAATCTTTGAAAGGGTCCTAAGAAGCAAGATCACCACCCATCTAGAAAGCCATCAGGGCAACATGGGTTTAGAACAGGTCGCTCCTGTCTGTCTCAACTACTGGATCACTACGACAAGGTCCTAAATGCACTAGAAGACAAAAAGAATGCAGATGTAATATATACAGACTTTGCAAAAGCCTTCGACAAGTGTGACCATGGCGTAATAGCGCACAAAATGCGTGCTAAAGGAATAACAGGAAAAGTCGGTCGATGGATCTATAATTTCCTCACTAACAGAACACAGAGAGTAGTCGTCAACAGAGTAAAGTCCGAGGCAGCTACGGTGAAAAGCTCTGTTCCACAAGGCACAGTACTCGCTCCCATCTTGTTCCTCAACCTTATATCCGACATAGACAAGGATGTCAGCCACAGCACCGTGTCTTCCTTTGCAGATGACACCCGAATCTGCATGACAGTGTCTTCCATTGCAGACACTGCAAGGCTCCAGGCGGACATCAACCAAATCTTTCAGTGGGCTGCAGAAAACAATATGAAGTTCAACGATGAGAAATTTCAATTACTCAGATATGGTAAACATGAGGAAATTAAATCTTCATCAGAGTACAAAACAAATTCTGGCCACAAAATAGAGCGAAACACCAACGTCAAAGACCTGGGAGTGATCATGTCGGAGGATCTCACCTTCAAGGACCATAACATTGTATCAATCGCATCTGCTAGAAAAATGACAGGATGGATAATGAGAACCTTCAAAACTAGGGAGGCCAAGCCCATGATGACACTCTTCAGGTCACTTGTTCTATCAAGGCTGGAATATTGCTGCACTCTAACAGCACCTTTCAAGGCAGGTGAAATTGCTGACCTAGAAAATGTACAGAGAACTTTCACGGCGCGCATAACGGAGATAAAACACCTCAATTACTGGGAGCGCTTGAGGTTTCTAAACCTGCATTCCCTGGAACGCAGGAGGGAGAGATACATGATTATATACACCTGGAAAATCCTAGAGGGACTAGTACCGAACTTGCACACGAAAATCACTCACTACGAAAGCAAAAGACTTGGCAGACGATGCACCATCCCCCCAATGAAAAGCAGGGGTGTCACTAGCACGTTAAGAGACCATACAATAAGTGTCAGGGGCCCGAGACTGTTCAACTGCCTCCCAGCACACATAAGGGGGATTACCAACAGACCCCTGGCAGTCTTCAAGCTGGCACTGGACAAGCACCTAAAGTCAGTTCCTGATCAGCCGGGCTGTGGCTCGTACGTTGGTTTGCGTGCAGCCAGCAGCAACAGCCTGGTTGATCAGGCGCTGATCCACCAGGAGGCCTGGTCACAGACCGGGCCGTGGGGGCGTTGACCCCCGAAACTCTCTCCAGGTAAACTCCAGGTAATGAAAAGCAGGGGTGTCACTAGCACGTTAAGAGACCATACAATAAGTGTCAGGGGCCCGAGACTGTTCAACTGCCTCCCAGCATACATAAGGGGGATTACCAACAGACCCCTGGCAGTCTTCAAGCTGGCACTGGACAAGCACCTAAAGTCGGTTCCTGACCAGCCGGGCTGTGGCTCGTACGTTGGTTTGCGTGCAGCCAGCAGCAACAGCCTGGTTGATCAGGCTCTGATCCACCAGGAGGCCTGGTCACAGACCGGGCCGCGGGGGCGTTGACCCCCGGAACTCTCTCCAGGTAATACCGGGGATCAAACCATGGACGTGCATGTGTGAGCTGAGTGCCCTACCACCGAGCTACGAGTCATCCCTCCTTCAGAGTGCACACACTGTACTTCCTACCTCCACGACTCAAGTTCAACTAACTGGTTTTCCTAAATCCCTTCATAAATATTACTTTGCTCACACACTAGCAGCACGTAAAGTCATGAAAACCATTTGCTTCCACTCTCTCTTAACACATTCAATCATGCTTGCTAGAAGTCTAAGCCCCTCACACACAAAACCTTTACCACTCCCTCCAACCTGTCCTAGGACGACCCCTACCCCGCCTTCCTGTCACAACAGATTTTGTTCCATCTTCTCTAAACGTCCAAACCACCTCAACAACCTCTCCAGCTCTAAAAAATAATTTTAGTAACTTCGCACCTCCTGATCTTCAAACTAGGGATTCTCTACATAATACTGACACCACACATTGCCCTCAAAAATGACATTGCTGTCTAAAGCAACATTCAGCACCCATGCTTCTCACACATTTATTCCCCTTTTTGCCTCCATGGATAATGTTTGTCTCACACACAGGTACCTCAGTGCACCTTCTACCTTCTACCTTCTACCTTCTCATCAATTCCGCTTCACCTCATCTTTCATAGACGAAGATACCTTCTGTGGATCCCATCTAACATTAATCTTCAGATGCATGATAAACTAATAAACTGGCTGTTATGTGCCTTCAAAGAGGAAGTAGATTACCATCTTGGGTTGTTACTTAACAGTTTGAGAACAATAATACGAGAAAAACTTCAGTTGAGCTTTATTGACTTAAGACTCAGGGAGACTGACACCAGTCAGTCCATCTATCATCATTCTGTCATGCAGAGGAGCCACATGTCTATGGTGCATCCAACAAGATAAGCAGACTCTTGGATGTCATTACCGCCCGGCTCCGGCTGTCAGTACCGCCCGGCTCCGGCTGTCAGTACCGCCCGGCTCCGGCTGTCAGTACCGCCCGGCTCCGGCTGTCAGTACCGCCCGGCTCCGGCTGGGTTACAAGTATCTATGGCAGGTTAATCACCACCACCAGATGTAGACCAAACGAAATGTAAACTTTGCCAGATGGACTATTGGCACACCTTGCGTCATTATGTACTGGAGTGCGATAAAATTAATGAATTTAGAGACAACTCACTCAGAAATGTTCACCTAGTTGAGGTTGCAAGGGTCGAGTCCAAGCTCCTGGCCCCGCCTCTTCACTGGTCGCTACTAGGTCACTCTCCCTGAACCGTGAGCTTTATCATACCTCTGCTTAAAGCTATGTATGGATCCTGCCTCCACTCTGTGTGTGTGTGTGTGACCTAATTAATGTCTGCATACAATTCATTACGACTGTGACCAGACATAAACATGTAAATAGTTCATTACCACTTTTAACACAAATATCTTTAAATTGGGAGTATGTCTGTTCACAGTATATATGTTCACAGTATGTATGTTCACAGTATATATGTTCACAGTATGTTCACAGTATGTATGTTCACAGTATGTTCACAGTATGTATGTTCACAGTATGTATGTTCAGGTCTTAATATTGGCAATCAAAACTAGTGCAATTATTAAAAAAAAAACAAGTTGATTTTAAATTTGCCTACACTGGCGTAAGTAGCGCAGCATAATATTTAGCCCAGTCTGGCAATACTGCTCGGGTGAATTATCAGCGATCACAACTGCCAGCGACCACAACTGTCAGCGACCACAACTGCCAGCGACCACAACTGTCAGCGAACACAACTGTCAGCGACCACAACTGTCAGCGACCACAACTGTCAGCGACCACAACTGCCAGCGACCACAACTGTCAGCGACCACAACTGTCAGCGACCACAACTGTCAGCGACCACAACTGTCAGCGACCACAACTGCCAGCGACCACAACTGCCAGCGACCACAACTGTCAGCGACCACAACTGTCAGCGACCACAACTGTCAGCGACCACAACTGTCAGCGACCACAACTGTCAGCGATCACAACTGTCAGCGACTACAACTGTCAGCGACCACAACTGTCAGCGACCACAACTGTCAACGACCACAACTGTCAGCGACCACAACTGCCAGCGATCACAACTGTCAGCGACCACAACTGTCAGCGACCACAACTGTCAGCGACCACATCTGTCAGCAACCACAACTGTCAGCGACCACAACTGTCAGCGACCACAACTGTCAGCGGCCACAACTGCCAGCGATCACAACTGTCAGCGACCACAACTGTCAGCGACCACAACTGTCAGCGAACACAACTGTCAGCGACCACATCTGTCAGCGACCACAACTGTCAGCGACCACAACTGTCAGAGATCACAACTGTCAGCGATCACCCCTGCCAGTGATCACCCCTGCCAGTGATCACCCCTGCCAGTAATCATCCCTGCCAGCGATCACCCCTGCCAGTGATCACCCCTGCCAGTGATCACCCCTGCCAGTGATCGCCCCTGCCAGTGATCACCCCTGCCAGTGATCACCCCTGCTAGCGATCACCCCTGCCAGCGGTCACCCCTGCCAGTGATCACCTCTGCCAGTGATCACCCCTGCCAGTGATCACCCCTGCCAGTGATCACCCCTGCCAGCGATCACCCCTGCCAACGATCACCCCTGCCAGTGATCACCCCTGCCAGTGATCACCCCTGCCAGTGATCATCCCTGCCAGTGATCACCCATGCCAGCGATCACCCCTGCCAGTGATCACCCCTGCCAGCGATCACCCCTGCCAGTGATCACCCCTGCCAGTGATCACCCCTGCCAGTGATCACCCCTGCCAGTGACCACCCCTGCCAGTGATCACCCCTGCCAGCGATCACCTCTGCTAGTGATCAGCCCTGCCAGTGATCACCCCTGCCAGCGATCACCAATGCCAGCGATCACCCCTGCCAGTAATCACCCAAGCCAGTGATCACCCCTGCCAGCGATCACCCCTGCCAGTGATCACCCCTGCCAGTGATCATCCCTGCCAGTGATCACCCCTGCCAGCGATCACCCCTGCCAGTGATCACCCCTGCCAGTGATCACCCCTGCCAGTGATCACCCCTGCCAGCGATCACCCCTGCCAGTGATCACCCCTGCCAGCGATCACCCCTGCCAGTGATCAGCCCTGCCAGTGATCAGCCCTGCCAGCAATCACCCTTGCCAGAGATCACCCCTGCCAGCGATCACCCCTGCCAACGATCACCCCTGCCAGTGATCACCCCTGCCAGTGATCACCCCTGCGTGTGATCACCCCTGCCAGCGATCACCCCTGCCAGTGATCACCCCTGCCAGTGATCATCCCTGCCAGTGATCACCCCTGCCAGCGATTACCCCTTTCAGCGATCACCCCTGCCAGTGATCACCCCTGCCAGTGATCACCCCTGCCAGTGATCACCCCTGCCAGCGATCACCCCTGCCAGTGATCACCCCTGCCAGCGATCACCCCTGCCAGCGATGATCACCCTTGCCAGTGATCAGCCCTGCCAGTGATCACCCCTGCAAGCGATCACCCCTGCCAGCGATCACCCCTGCCAGCGATCACCCCTGCCAACGATCACCCCTGCCAGCGATCACCCCTGCCAACGATCACCCCTGCCAGTGATCACCCCTGCCAGCGGTCACCCCTGCCAGTGATCACCCCTGCCAGTGATCACCCCTGCCAGCGATCACCCCTGCCAGTGAACACCCCTGCCAGCGATGATCACCCTTGCCAGTGACCACCCCTGCCAGTGATCACCCCTGCCAGCGATCATCCCTGCCAGTGATCACCCCTGCCAGTGATCACCCCTGCCAGCGATGATCACCTTTGCCAGTGATCACCCCTGCCAGTGATCACCCCTGCCAGCGATCACCCCTGCCAGAGATCACCCCTGCCAGCGATCACCCCTGCCAGTGATCACCCTGCCAGTGATCACCCCTGCCAGTGATCACCCCTGCCAGTGATCACACCTGCCAGTGACCACCCCTGCCAGTGATCACCCCTGCCAGCGATCACCTCTGCTAGTGATCACCCCTGCCAGTGAACACCCCTGCCTGCGATCAACCCTGCCAGTAATCACCCCTGCCAGTGATCACTCCTGCCAGCGATCACCCCTGCCAGTAATCACCCCTGCCAGTGATCACCCTAGCCAGTGATCACCCCTGCCAGTGATCACCCCTGCCTGTGATCACCCCTGCCAGCGATCACCCATGCCAGTGATCACCCCTGCCAGTGATCACCCCTGCCACTGATCGCCCCTGCCAGTGATCACCCCTACCAGTGATCACCCCTGCCAGTGATCACCCCTGCCTGTGATCACCCCTGCCAGCGATCACCCATGCCAGTGATCACCCCTGCCAGTGATCACCCCTGCCAGTGATCACCCCTGCCAGCGATCACCCCTGCCAACGATCACTCCTGCCAGTGATCACCCCTGCCAGTGATCACCCCTGATAGTGATCATCCCTGCCAGTGATCACCCCTACCAGCGATCACCCCTGCCAGTGATCACCCCTGCCAGTGATCACCCCTGCCTGTGATCACCCCTGCCAGTGATCACCCCTGCCAGTGATCACCCCTGCCAGTGACCACCCCTGCCAGTGATCACCCCTGCCAGCGATCACCTCTGCTAGTGATCACCCCTGCCAGCGATCACCCCTGCCAGCGATCACCCCTGCCAGTAATCACCCCTGCCAGTGATCACCCCTGCCAACGATCACCCCTGCCAGTGATCACCCCTGCCAGTGATCATCCCTGCCAGTGATCACCCCTGCCAGCGATCACCCCTGCCAGTGATCACCCCTGCCAGTGATCACCCCTGCCAGTGATCACCCCTGCCAGCGATCACCCCTGCCAGTGATCACCCCTGCCAGCGATCACCCCTGCCAGTGATCACCCCTGCCAGTGATCATCCCTGCCAGTGATCACCCCTGCCAGCGATCACCCCTGCCAGTGATCACCCCTGCCAGTGATCACCCCTGCCAGTGATCACCCCTGCCAGCGATCACCCATGCCAGTGATCACCCCTGCCAGCGATCATCCCTGCCAGTGATCAGCCCTGCCAGTGATCAGCCCTGCCAGCAATCACCCCTGCCAGAGATCACCCCTGCCAGCGATCACCCCATCCAACGATCACCCCTGCCAGTGATCACCCCTGCCAGTGATCACCCCTGCGTGTGATCACCCCTGCCAGCGATCACCCCTGCCAGTGATCACCCCTGCCAGTGATCATCCCTGCCAGTGATCACCCCTGCCAGCGATTACCCCTTTCAGCGATCACCCCTGCCAGTGATCACCCCTGCCTGTGATCACCCCTGCCAGCGATCACCCATGCCAGTGATCACCCCTGCCAGTGATCACCCCTGCCACTGATCGCCCCTGCCAGTGATCACCCCTACCAGTGATCACCCCTGCCAGTGATCACCCCTGCCTGTGATCACCCCTGCCAGCGATCACCAATGCCAGTGATCACCCCTGCCAGTGATCACCCCTGCCAGTGATCACCCCTGCCAGCGATCACCCCTGCCAACGATCACTCCTGCCAGTGATCACCCCTGCCAGTGATCACCCCTGATAGTGATCATCCCTGCCAGTGATCACCCCTACCAGCGATCACCCCTGCCAGTGATCACCCCTGCCAGTGATCACCCCTGCCAGTGATCACCCCTGCCAGTGATCACCCCTGCCAGTGATCACCCCTGCCAGTGACCACCCCTGCCAGTGATCACCCCTGCCAGCGATCACCTCTGCTAGTGATCACCCCTGCCAGCGATCACCCCTGCCAGCGATCACCCCTGCCAGTAATCACCCCTGCCAGTGATCACCCCTGCCAACGATCACCCCTGCCAGTGATCACCCCTGCCAGTGATCATCCCTGCCAGTGATCACCCCTGCCAGTGATCACCCCTGCCAGTGATCACCCCTGCCAGTGATCACCCCTGCCAGTGATCACCCCTGCCAGCGATCACCCCTGCCAGTGATCACCCCTGCCAGCGATCACCCCTGCCAGTGATCACCCCTGCCAGTGATCATCCCTGCCAGTGATCACCCCTGCCAGCGATCACCCCTGCCAGTGATCACCCCTGCCAGTGATCACCCCTGCCAGTGATCACCCCTGCCAGCGATCACCCCTGCCAGTGATCACCCCTGCCAGCGATCACCCCTGCCAGTGATCAGCCCTGCCAGTGATCAGCCCTGCCAGCAATCACCCCTGCCAGAGATCACCCCTGCCAGCGATCACCCCTGCCAACGATCACCCCTGCCAGTGATCACCCCTGCCAGTGATCACCCCTGCGTGTGATCACCCCTGCCAGCGATCACCCCTGCCAGTGATCACCCCTGCCAGTGATCATCCCTGCCAGTGATCACCCCTGCCAGCGATTACCCCTTTCAGCGATCACCCCTGCCAGTGATCACCCCTGCCAGTGATCACCCCTGCCAGTGATCACCCCTGCCAGCGATCACCCCTGCCAGTGATCACCCCTGCCAGCGATCACCCCTGCCAGCGATGATCACCCTTGCCAGTGATCAGCCCTGCCAGTGATCACCCCTGCCAGCGATCAACCCTGCCAGCGATCACCGCTGCCAGCGATCACCCCTGCCAACGATCACCCCTGCCAGCGATCACCCCTGCCAACGATCACCCCTGCCAGTGATCACCCCTGCCAGCGGTCACCCCTGCCAGTGATCACCCCTGCCAGTGATCACCCCTGCCAGCGATCACCCCTGCCAGTGAACACCCCTGCCAGCGATGATCACCCTTGCCAGTGACAACCCCTGCCAGTGATCACCCCTGCCAGCGATCATCCCTGCCAGTGATCACCCCTGCCAGTGATCACCCCTGCCAGCGATGATCACCTTTGCCAGTGATCACCCCTGCCAGTGATCACCCCTGCCAGCGATCACCCCTGCCAGAGATCACCCCTGCCAGCGATCACCCCTGCCAGTGATCACCCCTGCCAGTGATCACCCCTGCCAGTGATCACCCCTGCCAGTGATCACACCTGCCAGTGACCACCCCTGCCAGTGATCACCCCTGCCAGCGATCACCTCTCCTAGTGATCACCCCTGCCAGTGATCACCCCTGCCTGCGATCACCCCTGCCAGTAATCACCCCTGCCAGTGATCACCCCTGCCAGCAATCACCCCTGCCAGTGATCACCCCTGCCAGTGATCACCCTAGCCAGTGATCACCCCTGCCAGTGATCACCCCTGCCTGTGATCACCCCTGCCAGCGATCACCCATGCCAGTGATCACCCCTGCCAGTGATCACCCCTGCCAGTGATCGCCCCTGCATGTGATCACCCCTACCAGTGATCACCCCTGCAAGCGATCACCCCTGGCAGCGATCACCCCTGCCAACGATCACCCCTGCCAGTGATCACCCCTGCCAGCGGTCACCATTGCAAGTGATCACCCCTGCCAGTGATCACCCCTGCCAGCGATCACCCCTGCCAGTGAACACCCCTGCCAAAGATCACCCCTCCTCGTCCCTGCCAGTGATCACCCCTGCCAGTGATCACCCCTGCCAGCGATGATCACCCTTGTGATCACCCCTGCCAGTGATGACCCCTGTCAGCGATCACCCCTGCCAGTGATCACCCCTGCCAGTGATCACCCCTGCCAGTGATCACCCCTGCCAGTGACCACCCCTGCCAGTGATCACCCCTGCCAGCGATCACCTCTGTTAGTGATCACCCCTGCCAGTGATCACCCCTGCCAGCGATCACCCCTGCCAGTAATCACCCCTGCCAGTGATCACCCCTGCCAGCGATCACCCCTGCCAGTGATCACCCTAGCCAGTGATCACCCCTGCCAGTGATCACCCCTGCCAGTGATCACCCCTGCCAGTGATCACCCCTGCCTGTGATCACCCTTGCCAGCGATCACCCATGCCAGTGATCACCCCTGCCAGCGATCACCATTGCCAGTGATCACCCCTGCCAGCGATCACCCCTGCCAGTGATCACCCCTGACAGTGATCACCCCTGCCAGTGATCGCCCCTGCCAGTGATCAGCCCTGCCAGTGATCACCCCTTCCAGCGATCACCCCTGCCAGCGGTCACCCCTGCCAGTGATCACCCCTGCCAGTGATCACCCCTGCCAGCGATCACCCCTGCCAGTGATTACCCCTGCCAGTGATCACCCCTGCCAGTGATCGCCCCTGCCAGTGATCACCCCTGCTAGTGATCACCCCTGCCAGCGATCACCCCTGCCAGCGGTCACCCCTGCCAGTGATCACCCCTGCCATTGATCACCCCTGCCAGTGATCACCCCTGCAAGCGATCACCCCTTTCACCGACCACCCCTGCCAGTGATCACCCCTGCCTGGATCACCCCTGCCAGTGATCACCCCTGCCAGCGATCACCCCTGCCAGTGCTCACCCTTGCCAGTGATCACCCCTGCCAGTGATCACCCCTGCAAGCGATCACCCCTTTCAGCGATCACCCCTGCCAGTGATCACCCCTGCCAGCGATCACCCATGCCAGTGATCACCCCTGCCAGTGATTACCCCTGCCAGTGATCGCCCCTGCCAGTGATCACCCCTGCCAGTGATCACCCCTGCCAGCGATCACCCCTGCCAGCTGTCACCCCTGCCAGTGATCACCCCTGCCAGTGATCACCCCTGCCAGTGATCACCCCTGCAAGCGATCACCCCTGCAAGCGATCACCCCTGCCAGTGATCACCCCTGCCAGCGATCACCACTGCCAGTGATCACCCCTGCCAGCGATCACCCCTGCCAGTGATCACCCCTGCCAGCAATCACCCCTGCCAGTGATCACCCCTGCCAGCCATCACCCCTGCCAGCGATCGCCCCTGCCAACGATCACCCCTGCCAGTGATAACCCCTGCCAGTGATCACCCCTGCCAGCGGTCACCCCTACCAGTGATCATCCCTGCCAGTGATCACCCCTGCCAGCGATCACCCCTGCCAGTTATCACCCCTGCCAGCGATGATCACCCCTGCCAGTGATCACCCCTTCCAGCGATCATCACTGCCAGTGATCACCCCTGCCAATGATCACCCCTGCCAGTGATCACCCCTGAAAGTGATCACCCCTGCCAGCGATCACCCCTGCCAGTGATCACCCCTGCCAGCGATCACCCCTGCCAGCGATCACCCCTGCCAACGATCACCCCTGCCAGTGATCACCCCTGCCAGCGGTCACCCCTGCTAGTTGTAACCCCTGCCAGTGATCACCCCTGCCAGTGATCACCCCTGCCAGTGAACACCCCTGCCAGCGATGATCACCCCTGCCAGTGATCACCCCTGCCAGCGATCACCCCTGCCAGTAATGACCCCTGCCAGTGATCACCCCTGCCAGCGATCACCCCTGCCAGTGATCACCCCTGCCAGTGATCACCCTAGCCAGTGATCACCCCTGCCAGTGATCACCCCTGCCAGTGATCACCCCTGCCTGTGATCACCCCTGCCAGCGATCACCCATGCCAGTGATCACCCCTGCCAGTGATCACCTCTGCCAGTGATCGCCCCTGCCAGTGATCACCCCTGCCAGTGATCACCCGTGCCAGCAATCACCCCTGCCAGCTGTAACCCCTGCCAGTGATCACCCCTGCCAGTGATCACCCCTGCCAGTGATCACCCTTGCAAGCGATCACCCCTTTCAGCGATCACCCCTGCCAGTGATCACCCCTGCCAGCGATCACCCCTGCCAGTGATCACCCCTGCCAGCGATCACCCCTGCCAGTGATCACCCCTGCCAGCAATCACCCCTGCTAGTGATCACCCCTGCCAGCCATCACCCCTGCCAGTGATCACCCCTGCCAGCGGTCACCCCTACCAGTGATCATCGCTGCCAGTGATCACCCCTGCCAGCGATCACCCTTGCCAGTGATCACCTCTGCCAGTGATCACTCCTGCCAGCGATCACCCCTGCCAGTGATCACCCCTGCCAGTGATCACCCCTGCCAGTGATCACCCCTGCCAGTGATCACCCCTGCCAGTGATCACCCCTGCCAGTGATCACCCCTGCCAGTGATCACCCCTGCCAGTGATCACCCCTGCCAGTGATCACCCCTGCCAGCGATCACCCCTGCCAGCGATCACCCCTGCCAGTGATCACCCCTGCGTGTGATCACCCCTGCCAGCGGTCACCCCTGCCAGTTTTAACCCCTGTCAGTGATCACCCCTGCCAGTGATCACCCCTGCCAGTGAACACCCCTGCCAGCGATGATCACCCCTGCCAGTGATCACCCCTGCCAGTGATCACCCCTGCCAGCGATCATCCCTGCCAGTGATCACCCTGCCAGTGATTACCCCTGCCAGCGATGATCACCCTTGCCAGTGATCACCCCTGCCAGTGATCGCCCCTGCCAGCGATCACCCCTGCCAGTGATCACCCCTGCCAGTGATCACCCCTGCCAGCGATCACCCCTACCAGTGATCACCCCTGCCAGTGATCACCCCTGCCAGTGATTACCCCTGCCAGTGATCACCCCTGCCAGCGATCACCCCTGCCAGTGATCACCAGTGCCAGTGATCACCCCTGCCAGTGATCACCCCTGCCAGTGATCACCCCTGCCAGTGATCACACCTGCCAGCGATGATCACCCTTGCCAGTGATCACCCCTGCCAGTGATCACCAGTGCCAGTGATCACCCCTGCCTGCGATCACCCCTGCAAGCGATCACCCCTGCCAGTGATCACCCTTGCCAGTGATAACCCCTGCCAGTGATCGCCCCTGCCAGTGATCACCCCTGCCAGTGATCACTCCTGCCAGTGATCACCCCTGCCTGTGATCCCCCCTGCCAGCGATGATCACCCCCTGCCAGTGATCACCCCTGCCAGTGATCACCCCTGCCAGTGATCACCCCTGCCACTGATCACCCCTGCCAGTGATCACCCCTGCCAGTAATCACCCCTGCCAGCGATCACCCCTGCCAGTGATCACCCCTGCCAGCGGTCACCCCTACCAGTGATCATCGCTGCCAGTGATCACCCCTGCCAGCGATCACCCTTGCCAGTGATCACCTCTGCCAGTGGTCACCCCTGCATCGATGATCACCCCTGCCAGTGATCACCCCTGCCATTGATCACCCCTGCCAGTGATCACCCCTGCAAGTGATCACCCCTACCAATGATCATCCCTGCCAGTGATCACCCCTGAAAGTGATCACCCCTGCCAGCGATCACCCCTGCCAGTGATCACCCCTGCCAGCGATGATCACCCCTGCCAGTGATCACCCCTGCCAGTGATCGCCTCTGCCAGCGATCACCCCTGCCAGTGATCACCCCTGCTAGTGATCACCCTGCCAGCAATCACCCCTGCCAGTGATCACCCCTGCCAGTGATCACCCCTGCCAGTGATCACCCCTGCCAGTGATCACCCCTGCCAGCGATCACCCCTGCCAGTGATCACCCCTGCCAGTGATCACCCCTGCCAGTGATCACCCCTGCCAGTGATCACCCCTGCCAGTGATCACCCCTGCCAGTGATCACCCCTGCCAGTGATCACCCCTGCCAGTGATCACCCCTGCCAGTGATCACCCCTGCCAGTGATCACTCCTGCCAGTGATCCCCCCTGCCAGTGATCACCCCTGCCAGTGATCACCCCTGATCACCCCTGCCAGTGATCACCCCTGCCAGTGATCACCCCTGCCAGAGATCACCCCTGCCAGTGATCACCCCTGCCAGTGATCACCCCTGCCAGTGATCCCCCCTGCCAGTGATCACCCCTGCCAGTGATCACCCCTGCCAGTGATCACCCCTGCCAGTGCCAGCGATCACCCCTGCCAGCGATCACCCCTCCCAGCGATCACCCCTGCCAGTGATCACCCCTGCAAGTGATCACCCCTGCCAGTGATCACCGCTGCCAGTGATCACCCCTGCCAGTGATCACCCTAGCCAGTGATCACCCCTGCCAGTGATCACCCCTGCCAGTGATCACCCCTGCCAGTGATCACCCCTGCCAGTGATCACCCCTGCCAGTGATCACCCCTGCCAGTGATCACCCCTGCCAGTGATCACCCCTGCCAGTGATCACCCCTGCCAGTGATCACCCCTGCCAGTGATCACCCCTGCCAGTGATCACCCTTGCCAGTGATCACCCCTGCCAGTGATCACCCCTGCCAGTGATCACCCCTGCCAGTGATCACCCCTGCCAGTGATCACCCCTGCCAGTGATCACCCCTGCCAGTGATCACCCCTACCAGTGATCACCCCTGCCAGTGATCACCCCTGCCAGTGATCACCCCTGCCAGTGATCACCCCTGCCAGTGATCACCCCTGCCAGTGATCACCCCTGCCAGTGATCACCCCTGCCAGTGATCACCCCTGCCAGCGATCACCCCTGCCAGTGATCACCCCTGCCAGTGATCACCCCTGCCAGTGATCACCCCTGCCAGCGATCACCCCTGCCAGCGATCACCCCTGCCAGTGATCACCCCTGCCAGCGATCACCCCTGCCAGTGATCACCCCTGCCAGCGATCACCCCTGCCAGTGATCACCCCTGCCAGCGATCACCCCTGCCAGCGATGATCACACGTGCCAGTGATCACCCCTGCCAGTGATCACCCCTGCCAGCGATCACCCCTGCCAGCGATCACCCCTGCCAGCGATCACCCCTGCCAGCGATCACCCCTGCCAGTGATCACCCCTGCCAGTGATCACCCCTGCCAGCGGTCACCCCTGCCAGTGATCACCCCTGCCAGTGATCACCCCTGCCAGCGATCACCCCTGCCAGTGATCACCCCTGCCAGCGATGATCACCCCCAGTGCCAGTGATCACCCCTGCCAGTGATCACCCCTGCCAGTGATCACCCCTGCCAGTGATCACACCTGCCAGCGATGATCACCCTTGCCAGTGATCACCCCTGCCAGTGATCACCCCTGCCAGTGATCACCCCTGCCAGCGGTCACCCCTGCCACTGATAACCCCTGCCAGTGATCACCCCTGCCAGTGATCACCCCTGCCAGTGATCACCCCTGCCAGTGATCACCCCTGCCAGTGATCACCCCTGCCAGCGATCACCCCTGCCAGCGATCACCCCTGCCAGTGATCACCCCTGCCAGTGATCACCCCTGCCAGTGATCACCCCTGCCAGTGATCACCCCTGCCAGTGATCACCCCTGCCAGTGATCACCCCTGCCACGGTTCACCCCTGCCAGTGATCACCCCTGCCAGTGATCACCCCTGCCAGTGATCACCCCTGCCAGCGATCACCCCTTTCACCCCTGCCAGATCACCCCTGATCACAGCGATCACCCCTGCCAGTGATCACCCCTGCCAGTGATCACCCCTGCCAGTGATCACCCCTGCCAGTCACCCCTGAGTGATCACCCCTGCCAGTGATCACCCCTGCCAGTGATCACCCCTGCCAGTGATCACCCCTGCCAGTGATCACCCCTGCCAGTGATCACCCCTGCCAGTGATCACCCCCAGTGATCATCCCTGCCAGTGATCACCCCTGCCAGCGATCACCCCTGCCAGTGATCACCCCTGCCAGCGATCACCCCTGCCAGCGATCACCCCTGCCAGTGATCACCCCTGCCAGTGATCACCCCTGCCAGCGATCACCCCTGCCAGTGATCACCCCTGCCAGTGATCACCCCTGCCAGTGATCACCCCTGCCAGTGATCACCCCTGCCAGAGATCACCCCTGCCAGTGATCACCCCTGCCAGCGATCACCCCTGCCAGCTATCACCCCTGCCAGTGATCACCCCTGCCAGTGATCACCCCTGCCAGTGATCACCCCTGCCAGCGATCACCCCTGCCAGCGATCACCCCTGCCAGTGATCACCCCTGCCAATGATCACCCCTGCCAGTGATCACCCCTGCCAGCGATCACCCCTGCCAGTGATCACCCCTGCCAGCGATCACCCCTCCCAGTGATCACCTCTGCCAGCGATCACCCCTGCCAGTGATCACCCATGCCAGCGATCACCCCTGCCAGTGATGATCACCCTTGCCAGTGATCACCCCTGCCAGCGATCACCCCTGCCAGCGATCACCCCTGCCAGCGATCACCCCTGCCAGCGATCACCCCTGCCAACGATCACCCCTGCCATTGATCACCCCTGTCAGTGATCACCCCTGCCAGCGGTCACCCCTGCCAGTGATCATCCCTGCCAGTGATCACCCCTGCCAGCGATCACCCCTGCCAGTGATCACCCCTGCCAGCGATGATCTCCCCTGCCAGCCATCACCCCTGCCAGCGATCATCCCTGCCAGTGATCACCCCTGCCAGTGATCACCCCGCCAGCGATGATCACCCTTGCCAGTGATCACCCCTGCCAGTGATCACCCCTGTCAGTGATCACCCCTGCCAGTGATCACCTCTACCAGTGATCACCCCTGCCAGTGATCACCCCTGCCAGTGATCACCACTGCCAGTGATCACCCCTGCCAGCGTTCACCCCTGCCAGTGATCACCCCTGCCAGTGATCACCCCTACCAGTGATCACCCCTGCCAGCGATCACCCCTGCCAACGATCACCCCTGCCAGTGATCGCTCCTGCCAGTGATCACCCCTGCCAACAGTCACCCTTGCCAGTGATCACCCCTGCCAGTTATCACCCCTGCCAGCGATCACCCCTGCCAGTGAACACCCCTGCCAGCGACGATCACCCCTGCCAGTGATCACCCCTGCCAGCGGTCACCCCTGCCAGTGATCATCCCTGCCAGTGATCACCCCTGCCAGCGATC
This sequence comes from Cherax quadricarinatus, assembly GCF_038502225.1. Classification (NCBI taxonomy): domain Eukaryota; kingdom Metazoa; phylum Arthropoda; class Malacostraca; order Decapoda; family Parastacidae; genus Cherax; species Cherax quadricarinatus. The sequence goes on from NC_091293.1 coordinate 1,964,188, forward strand.
ACCCCTGCCAGTGATCACCCCTGCCAGCGATGATCTCCCCTGCCAGCCATCACCCCTGCCAGCGATCATCCCTGCCAGTGATCACCCCTGCCAGTGATCACCCCTGCCAGCGATGATCACCCTTGCCCCTGATCACCCCTGCCAGCGATGACCCCTGCCAGTGATCACCCCTGCTATTGATCACCCCTGCCAGCGATCACCCCTGCCAGTGATCACCCCTGCCAGTGATCCCCCCTGCCAGTGATCACCCCTGCCAGTGATCACCCCTGCCAGTGATCACCCCTGCCAGTGATCACCCCTACCAGTGATCACCCCTGCCAGTGATCACCCCTGCCAGTGATCACCCCTGCCAGTGATCACCCCTACCAGTGATCACCCCTACCAGTGATCACCCCTGCCAGTGATCACCCCTGCCAGTGATCACCCCTACCAGTGATCACCCCTGCCAGTGATCACCCCTGCCAGTGATCACCCCTACCAGTGATCACCCCTGCCAGTGATCACCCCTGTCAGTGATCCCCCCTGCCAGTGATCACCCCTGCCAGTGATCACCCCTGCCAGTGATCACTCCTGCCAGTGATCACCCCTTCCAGTGATCACCCCTGCCAGCGATCACCCCTGCCAGCGATCACCCCTGCCAGTGATCACCCCTACCAGTGATCACCCCTACCTGTGATCACCCCTGCCAGTGATCACCCCTGCCAGTGATCACCCCTACCAGTGATCACCCCTGCCAGTGATCACCCCCTCCAGCGGTCACCCCTGCCACTGATAACCCCTGCCAGTGATCACCCCTACCAGTGATCACCCCAGCCAGTGATCACCCCTGCCAGTGATCACCCCTACCAGTGATCACCCCTACCAGTGATCACCCCTGCCAGCGATCACCCCTGCTAGTGATCACCCCTACCAATGATTACCCCTACCAGTGATCACCCCTGCCAGTGATCACTCCTGCCAGTGATCAACCCTGCCAGTGATCACCCCTGCCAGCGGTCACCCCTGCCAGTGATCACCTCTGCCAGTGATCACCCCTACCAGTGATCACCCCTGCCAGTGATCACCCCTGCTAGTGATCACCCCTACCAGTGATCACCACTGCCAGTGATCACCCATGCCAGTGATCACCCCTACCAGTGATCACCCCTGCCAGTTATCACCCCTGCCAGTGATCACCCCTGCCAGTGATCACCCCTGCCAGTGATCACCCCTGCCAGTGATCCCCCCTGCCAGTGATCACCCCTGCCAGTGATCACCCCTGCCAGTGATCACTCCTGCCAGTGATCACCCCTTCCAGTGATCACCCCTGCCAGCGATCACCCCTGCCAGCGATCACCCCTGCCAGTGATCACCCCTGCCAGTGATCACCCCTACCAGTGATCACCCCTGCCAGTGATCACCCCTGCCAGTGATCACCCCTACCAGTGATCACCCCTGCCAGTGATCACCCCTGCCAGCGGTCACCCCTGCCACTGAAAACCCCTGCCAGTGATCACCCCTACCAGTGATCACCCCTGCCAGTGATCACCCCTGCCAGTGATCACCCCTACCAGTGATCACCCCTGCCAGTGATCACCCCTGCCAGCGATCACCCCTGCCAGTAATCACCCCTACCAATGATTACCCCTACCAGTGATCACCCCTGCCAGTGATCACTCCTGCCAGTGATCAACCCTGCCAGTGATCACCCCTGCCAGCGGTCACCCCTGCCAGTGATCACCTCTGCCAGTGATCACCCCTACCAGTGGTCACCCCTGCCAGTGATCACCCCTGCTAGTGATCACCCCTACCTGTGATCACCCCTGCCAGTGATCACCCCTGCCAGTGATCACCCCTATCAGTGATCACCCCTGCCAGCGATCACCCCTGCTAGTGATCACCCCTACCAGTGATCACCCCTGCCAGTGATCACCCCTGCCAGCGATCACCCCTGCCAGTGATCACCCCTGCCAGCGATCACCCCTGCCAGCGAGTCATGCCAGTGATCACCCCTTTCAGCGATCACCCCTGCCAGTGATCACCCCTGCCAGCGATCACCCCTGCCAGTGATCACCCCTGCCAGCGATCACCCCTGCCAGTGATCACCCCTGCCAGCAATCACCCCTGCTAGTGATCACCCCTGCCAGCCATCACCCCTGCCAGTGATCACCCCTGCCAGCGGTCACCCCTACCAGTGATCATCGCTGCCAGTGATCACCCCTGCCAGCGATCACCCTTGCCAGTGATCACCCCTGCCAGCGATCACCCCTGCCAGTGATCACCCTAGCCAGTGATCACCCCTGCCAGTGATCACCCCTGCCAGTGATCACCCCTGCCAGTGATCACCCCTGCCTGTGATCACCCTTGCCAGCGATCACCCATGCCAGTGATCACCCCTGCCAGCGATCACCCCTGCCAGTGATCACCCCTACGTGTGATCACCCCTGCCAGCGATCACCCCTGCCAGTGATCACCCCTGCCAGTGATCACCCCTGCGTGTGATCACCCCTGCCAGCGATCACCCCTGCCAGCGATCACCCCTGCCAGCGATCACCCCTGCCAACGATCACCCCTGCCAGTGATCACCCCTGCCAGTGATCACCCCTGCCAGTGATCACCCCTGCCAGCGGTCACCCCTGCCAGTGATCACCCCTGCCAGTGATCACCCCAACTAGTGATCATCCCTGCCAGCGATCACCCCTGCCAGCGGTCACCCGTGCCAGCGATCACCCCTGCCAGCTGTAACCCCTGCCAGTGATCACCCCTGCCAGTGATCACCCCTGCCAGTGATCACCCTTGCCTGGATCACCCCTGCCAGTGATCACCCCTGCCAGCGATCACCCCTGCCAGTGCTCACCATTGCCAGTGATCACCCCTGCCCACCCCTGCCAGTGATCACCCCTGCGAGTCACCCCTGCCAGTGATCACCCCTGCCAGCGATCACCCCTGCCAGTGATCACCCCTGCCAGTGATCACCCCTGCCAGTGATCACCCCTGCCAGTGATCACCCCTGCCAGTGATCACCCCTGCCAGCGATCACCCCTGCCAGCTGTCACCCCTGCCAGTGATCACCCCTGCCAGTGATCACCCCTGCCAGTGATCACCCCTGCAAGCGATCACCCCTGCAAGCGATCACCCCTGCCAGTGATCACCCCTGCCAGCGATCACCCCTGCCAGCGATCACCCCTGCCAGTGATCACCCCTGCCAGTGATCACCCCTGCCAGTGATCACCCCTGCCAGTGATCACCCCTGCCAGCGATCACCCCTGCCAGTGATCACCCCTGCCAGTGATCACCCCTGCCAGCGATCACCCCTGCCAGTGATCACCCCTGCCAGTGATCACCCCTGCCAGCGATCACCCCTGCCAGTGATCACCCCTGCCAGTGATCACCCCTGCCAGTGATCACCCCTGCCAGTGATCACCCCTGCCAGTGATCACCCCTGCCAGCGATCACCCCTGCCAGTGATCACCCCTGCCATCACCCCTGCCAGCGATGCCCCTGCCAGTGATCACCCCTGCCAGCGATCACCCCTGCCAGTGATCACCCCTGCCAGCGATCACTCCTGCCAGTGATCACCCCTGATCACCCCTGCCAGTGATCAGTGATCACCCGTGCCAGCAATCACCCCTGCCAGCTTGCCAGTGATCACCCCTGCCAGTGATCACCCCTGCCAGTGATCATCACCAGTGCCAGTGATCACCCCTGCCAGCGATCACCCCTGCCAGCGATCACCCCTGCCATTGATCACCCCTGCCAGTGATCACCCCTGCCCGCGATCACCCCTGCCAGTGATCACCCCTGCCAGTGATCACCCCTGCCAGTGATCACCCCTGCCAGTGATCACCCCTGCCAGTGATCACCCCTGCCTGTGATCACCCCTGCCAGCGATCACCCATGCCAGTGATCACCCCTGCCAGTGATCACCCCTGCCAGTGATCGCCCCTGCCAGTGATCACTCCTGCCAGCGATCACCCCTGCCAGTGATCACCCCTGCCAGTGATCACCCCTGCCAGTGATCACCCCTGCCAGTGATCACCCCTGCCAGTGATCACCCTTGCCAGTGATCACCCCTGCCAGTGATCACCCCTGCCAGTGATCACCCCTGCCAGCGATCACCCCTGCCAGTGATCACCCCTGCCAGCGATCACCTCTGCTAGTGATCACCACTGCCAGTGATCACCCCTGCCAGCGATCACCCCTGCCAGTAATCACCCCTGCCAGTGATCATCCCTGCCAGTGATCACCCCTGCCAGTGATCACCCCTGCCAGTTATCACCCCTGCCGGCGATCACCCCTGCCAGCGATCACCCCAGCCAGTGATCACCCCTGCCAGTGATCGCCCATGCCAGTGATCACCCCTGCCAGTGATCACCCCTGCCAGTGATCGCCCCTTCCAGTGATCACCCCTGCCAGTGATCACCCCTGCCAGCGATCACCTCTGCCAGTGATCACCCCTGCCAGTGATCACCCCTGCCAGTGATCACCCCTGCCAGTGATCACCCCTGCCAGCGATCACCCCTGCCAGTGATCACCCATGCCAGCGATCACCCCTGCCAGTGATCACCCCTGCCAGCGATCACTCCTGCCAGTGATCACCCCTGTCAGCGATCACCCCTGCCAGCGATGATCACCCTTGCCAGTGATCACCCCTGCCAGTGATCACCCCTGCCAGCGATCGCCCCTGCCAGCGATCACCCCTGTCAGCGATCACCCCTGCCAACGATCACCCCTGTCAGTGATCACCCCTGCCAGTGATCACCCCTGCCAGCGGTCACCCTTGCCAGTGATCATCCCTGCCAGTGATCACCCCTGCCAGCGATCACCCCTGCCAGTGATCACCCCTGCCAGCGATGATCACCCCTGCCAGTGATCACCCCTGCCAGTGATCACCCCTGTCAGCGGTCACCCCTGCCAGTGATCATCCCTGCCAGTGATCACCCCTGCCAGCGATCACCCCTGCCAGTGATCACCCCTGCCAGCGATGATCGCCCCTGCCAGCGATCACCCCTGCCAGCGATCATCCCTGCCAGTGATCACCCCTGCCAGTGATCACCCCTGCCAGCGATGATCACCCTTGCCAGTGATCACCCCTGCCAGTGATCACCCCTGTCAGTGATCACCCCTGCCAGTGATCACCTCTACCAGTGATCACCCCTGCCAGTGATCACCCCTGCCAGTGATCACCACTGCCAGTGATCGCCCCTGCCTGCGATCACCCCTGCCAGCGATCACCCCTGCCAGTGATCACCCCTGCCAGTGATAACCCCTGCCAGTGATCTCCGCTGCCAGTAATCACCAGTGCCAGTGATCACCCCTGCCAGCGATCACCCCTGCCAGCGATCACCCCTGCCAGTGATCACCCCTGCCAATGATCACCCCTGCCAGTGATCACCCCTGCCAGCGATCACCCCTGCCAGTGATCACCCCTGCCAGCGATCACCCCTCCCAGTGATCACCTCTGCCAGCGATCACCCCTGCCAGTGATCACCCATGCCAGCGATCACCCCTGCCAGTGATGATCACCCTTGCCAGTGATCACCCCTGCCAGCGATCACCCCTGCCAGCGATCACCCCTGCCAGCGATCACCCCTGCCAGCGATCACCCCTGCCAACGATCACCCCTGCCATTGATCACCCCTGTCAGTGATCACCCCTGCCAGCGGTCACCCCTGCCAGTGATCATCCCTGCCAGTGATCACCCCTGCCAGCGATCACCCCTGCCAGTGATCACCCCTGCCAGCGATGATCTCCCCTGCCAGCCATCACCCCTGCCAGCGATCATCCCTGCCAGTGATCACCCCTGCCAGTGATCACCCCGCCAGCGATGATCACCCTTGCCAGTGATCACCCCTGCCAGTGATCACCCCTGTCAGTGATCACCCCTGCCAGTGATCACCTCTACCAGTGATCACCCCTGCCAGTGATCACCCCTGCCAGTGATCACCACTGCCAGTGATCACCCCTGCCAGCGTTCACCCCTGCCAGTGATCACCCCTGCCAGTGATCACCCCTACCAGTGATCACCCCTGCCAGCGATCACCCCTGCCAACGATCACCCCTGCCAGTGATCGCTCCTGCCAGTGATCACCCCTGCCAACAGTCACCCTTGCCAGTGATCACCCCTGCCAGTTATCACCCCTGCCAGCGATCACCCCTGCCAGTGAACACCCCTGCCAGCGACGATCACCCCTGCCAGTGATCACCCCTGCCAGCGGTCACCCCTGCCAGTGATCATCCCTGCCAGTGATCACCCCTGCCAGCGATCACCCCTGCCAGTGATCACCCCTGCCAGCGATGATCTCCCCTGCCAGCCATCACCCCTGCCAGCGATCATCCCTGCCAGTGATCACCCCTGCCAGTGATCACCCCTGCCAGCGATGATCACCCTTGCCCCTGATCACCCCTGCCAGCGATGACCCCTGCCAGTGATCACCCTTGCTATTGATCACCCCTGCCAGCGATCACCCCTGCCAGTGATCACCCCTGCCAGTGATCCCCCCTGCCAGTGATCACCCCTGCCAGTGATCACCCCTGCCAGTGATCACACCTGCCAGTGATCACCCCTACCAGTGATCACCCCTGCCAGCGATCACCCCTGCCAGCGATCACCCCTGCCAGTGATCACCCCTACCAGTGATCACCCCTACCAGTGATCACCCCTGCCAGTGATCACCCCTGCCAGTGATCACCCCTACCAGTGATCACCCCTGCCAGTGATCACCCCTGCCAGTGATCACCCCTACCAGTGATCACCCCTGCCAGTGATCACCCCTGTCAGTGATCCCCCCTGCCAGTGATCACCCCTGCCAGTGATCACCCCTGCCAGTGATCACTCCTGCCAGTGATCACCCCTTCCAGTGATCACCCCTGCCAGCGATCACCCCTGCCAGCGATCACCCCTGCCAGTGATCACCCCTACCAGTGATCACCCCTACCTGTGATCACCCCTGCCAGTGATCACCCCTGCCAGTGATCACCCCTACCAGTGATCACCCCTGCCAGTGATCACCCCCTCCAGCGGTCACCCCTGCCACTGATAACCCCTGCCAGTGATCACCCCTACCAGTGATCACCCCTGCCAGTGATCACCCCTGCCAGTGATCACCCCTACCAGTGATTACCCCTGCCAGTGATCACCCCTGCTAGCGATCACCCCTGCTAGTGATCACCCCTACCAATGATTACCCCTACCAGTGATCACCCCTGCCAGTGATCACTCCTGCCAGTGATCAACCCTGCCAGTGATCACCCCTGCCAGCGGTCACCCCTGCCAGTGATCACCTCTGCCAGTGATCACCCCTACCAGTGATCACCCCTGCCAGTGATCACCCCTGCCAGTGATCACCCCTACCAGTGATCACCCCTGCCAGTGATCACCCCTGCCAGTGATCACCCCTGCCAGTGATCACCCCTGCCAGTGATCACCCCTGCCAGTGATCACCCCTGCCAGTGATCACCCCTACCAGTGATCACCCCTGCCAGTGATCACCCCTGCGAGTGATCACAGTGATCACCCCTACCAGTGATCACCCCTCCCAGTGATCACCCCTGCCAGTGATCCCCCCTGCCAGTGATCACCCCTGCCAGTGATCACCCCTGCCAGTGATCACTCCTGCCAGTGATCACCCCTTCCAGTGATCACCCCTGCCAGCGATCACCCCTGCCAGCGATCACCCCTGCCAGTGATCACCCCTACCAGTGATCACCCCTACCAGTGATCACCCCTGCCAGTGATCACCCCTGCCAGTGATCACCCCTACCAGTGATCACCCCTGCCAGTGATCACCCCTGCCAGCGGTCACCCCTGCCACTGATAACCCCTGCCAGTGATCACCCCTACCAGTGATCACCCCTGCCAGTGATCACCCCTGCCAGTGATCACCCCTACCAGTGATCACCCCTGCCAGTGATCACCCCTGCCAGCGATCACCCCTGCCAGTAATCACCCCTACCAATGATTACCCCTACCAGTGATCACCCCTGCCAGTGATCACTCCTGCCAGTGATCAACCCTGCCAGTGATCACCCCTGCCAGCGGTCACCCCTGCCAGTGATCACCTCTGCCAGTGATCACCCCTACCAGTGATCACCCCTGCCAGTGATCACCCCTGCTAGTGATCACCCCTACCTGTGATCACCCCTGCCAGTGATCACCCCTGCCAGTGATCACCCCTATCAGTGATCACCCCTGCCAGCGATCACCCCTGCTAGTGATCACCCCTACCAGTGATCACCCCTGCCAGTGATCACCCCTGCCAGCGGTCACCCCTGCCAGTGATCACCCCTGCCAGTGATCACCCCAACTAGTGATCATCCCTGCCAGCGGTCACCCCTGCCAGTGATCACCCCTGCCTGCAACTACCACTGTCATTGACCGCGGTGCTGATAACACTGGTCAAGAATTTTTGGAAAGTTTTATGCTTCTTTTAGTTTAATGTTTATTATGCACCGCATACCCATCCTGTGGGCGGTAGTCTCCCTATACCCATCCTGTGGGCGGTAGTCAAAAGATTACAGAGGTACATAATTGTTCCAGGGACTGGACTCCAAAGTTTTGATAGCTGAGCAAGTTACAGAGGTAATGAATTGACAATTTACAAAGGTAATGAACTCACAATTTACAAAGGTAATGAACTCCAGGTAGGTCTAGTCACAATCATGACAAGTTACAAAGGTATTTACAGATTACAGAGGTACGTAATGGGTCCAGGGACTGTTCTCCCAAAGTTGTGATGGCTGAACTATTTACAAGGTAATGAACTCACAAGTTACAAAGGTAATGAATCCTGTAAGAATGGTTACTTACGTTTATACATGGCTACAATCATGAACAAATTATAGTGTAATGAGCAATTCATATGCTTCTTAAATGAGAATAGTTAATTGTTTTGTATTTTCTTGTCCTGAATCCAAATATCACCTTGAAAAATGTTGGCTACAGGTTTAAAGATACGAGACATATAATATTTTATTATTTTATTATAACATACAGTATGTGTCAGTATGTTTTAAAACTGTATTTACTGTACTCACTGTAACTCATCAATGTCCATATAATTATCTATTATTACCTTACTAATCTTAACGTTAATATTTTGGCATGTACACCCAACTGCTATATTCCTTTGCACAACAATGCATCATGTCAAAATAAATTTCTTATTTTTATTCTTATTCTTGTTAGTTAAGACACATATGCAACAGTTAGGTATCTTTATTTCGAAACGTTTCACCTACACAGTAGGCTTCTTCAGTCGAGTACAGAAAAGTTGATTGAAGCAGAAGATATTTGAAGACGATGTAATCAGTCCATCACCCTTGAAGTTTTGAGGTGGTCAGTCCCTCAGTACGGAGAAGAGTATTGTTCCATAGTCTGAAACAGTATGGAGTTGAAGTGACAGGATGGAGCCTTATATACCGCCAGGAGGTGAGATGTAGGCCACTAGTAGAGGTAAGAATGTAGTAGTTGGGAGGTCAGGTCCCTCTCAAATCCTAACTTGCATATGTGTCTTACCTAACAACCTGTCGGTATTTTATACCATTTTAATGTTCATTCTTATTCTTACTCTTAACTCTAATCCGTACCTACTCTGTCTTTTTGCTTGACGCTTATAGTGGCCTGAAGAATCATTTCTTGCCAATGTCCAGCAATAGTCTGCAAGTATTATTGTGCCCCATTTGCCCTGGTACCATTTTTCCATGGTTGAAATATCTTGGTGAAACTTTTCACCATATTCGTCACTATCTCACAGCTCGCTGGTAAAAAGTCTAAATGTGAGTCCAAAAAGTGAATTTTAGGTGACATGTTACATCCCTTGTTCTTGTAAGCCTTGATGGTTTTCCACCAATTCTTCATAGTTGCCTTCCCTGCTGTTTCCGAGATATCCCTTCGCCACTAATTTGAATGCTTCCCGAGCAGCTTTCTCCTCCCCATGAAGGTCTGATTCAAAGTCACCATCTTGAAGAAGTTCTCGAATCTAAGGACCATTGACGACTTCCTCTCTTATCTTAGCGTCACTCAGTGAGGGGAATTTTGATGTTAAGTACTTGAATCCCTGACCGGATTTGTCCATAGCTTTTACAAAGTTTTTCATGAGCCCTAGTTTTATGTGTAGTGGTGGTAGCAAAATTTTGTTTGGTTCAACGAGAGGTGAATGTTGAACATTTTTCATCCCAGTCTCCAATGACTGACGAGGTGGCCAGTCTCTCTCAAGGAGGATGGTATTACTTACAACATACTCAGATTGCTATTTCGAGTACCAGGTAATCCTTTACTTGAATTATATAACATGAGCTATGTAACTGGGGAGCTCCCTAAATCTTGGACCAACAGCCTTATCATTCCCATTCCTAAGCCCAATCAACAAAATGCATTTCGCTCAATATCTCTTACTAGTTGCTTGTGTAAAACATTCGAGAGGATGATTCTTAATCGTCTCATATACAGAATCAAACAATTTAGTAAGTTTATTCAGGTATACACAAATACAGTTAAAAAGATTATCATACATATCAGCATATGCAGTAAGATCACAGTAAACAGGTGATATCAGAATATGCAAAACAACCACTGTGAAAGAATAGTGAAATTCCAAGTGCTTTCGTGACTTCTCACATTATCAAGGAACTATAAAAACAATCAAATCAAATCAAGTTTATTCTCTATAAAGATTACAATGTGGGGATTACATATTATAGGATATTGTGTGGTTTATATACTATATAAAACTAATTACAGAGAGGGCCACTATCACACCTAGCATGACTAGGCATTTCGGGCAGACTAAGATTAATTCAAAACTCTGTATTGGTATAGATTAAGGAGCATATTGGTATTAAGGCTGTGTAACTTCATTACAGTTTGTAAATTTAACAATGTGAATGGCTTTGTTTTGGTACAATACATAGTTTCTATTGACGCTCGTATATTGAAGTATCACAGGCAAACTTATGACTAGTTAAGATTCGTTAGTTGTAATAGCTGTATTACGTATTTCTATGCTTATAGTCAACTGGGTCAAGTCAGAGTCAAGTCTGAGGCGGCTACGGTGAAAAGCTCTGTTCCACAAGGTCACCTCTGCCTACCTGAGAAATATGGACGAATCTCCCATCCTGATGAGTTACAAATGTTTCTCCTGTGTCCCTATCTGCCTGCTACAAGCAAATATCCAAGTGGTTAACACGGGCTTAGCAAGCACATTCAAGCAGGCTTGAAAGCAGCACTCAAAGCTAGCCAGAACAAGCTAAGGTAGCCTGCAGTTACAGCTGTCTTGCCGACCGAGCATGTCTACGTATACATTCTACAGTGCTGCTGGCATACCAGTGTTTCCTGTAGTGGCTTAGTTAAGAACAATTTAACGAGCATTGCAGTACTGACTTTTTAAGTGGGACATGCCAGAGGTTCACCTATAAACATAGTGTGTGGTGATTTGCTTGTGCACAGTGAACATTTGTCTATCATACGTGTGCTAGAAGTGTTAAGTGCTGCTTTCCCCAACAGTTGTCCTTTGTAAGCCTGTATTAAGACTTTAAAAGGCTCGGAGTGTACTTCAGTGTAGTGACTCCTTACATTTGATAAATCAGTGTAATACATGCTCTGCTCAGTGTAACTGAACTATTAAATACTGTTACATAATTAAGTTGCTTGTCCTAGTGTCATTGTTGTGTTTTCTAATACATTTTCTCGTTCAGACTGAAACTTTACTGCTAAATTCCCAGTAATATTTCAAATTGCAGTGTTCATCTGTGATGTGAGTGTGTAACTTATGCTTTGTATTTTTACTGTGAACAAGCTTACTGCTGCATAATGTTCAGTTTCATGAATACTTTCTCTCTTGAGTAATTCGGTTACCTTTAAACTGTGTTAAGCAAGAGTCAGCCTGTTAACATCTATGTTCCTTGCCATCTCATCTAGTGGGTTTAGCGCCAAGTTAAAATTGTAATAGTAACAATTTGCAATTGTTATACTTCTAGTTATACATTGTGTAAATTGTTTTAGACTATTTGATCAACCGGATTGTAGTGTTTAACTTCTGATACACCAAGTTAATGACTGCAGACTCGCACTGACACATAATAAACATATTAAGCTAAAACACTGGTAACTCCAGAAGCTGGGCCTAGTGTGTGACCTTGAGAAGTTGAGAGTGTTTATTACGACCAGCGGTGTACCACTCTCACCTATATTTACATCAACACAAGTGTATTCTAAGTGATAAAGTGTACACTTGGTAACACTTGTCATACATAGCAATGCGTGTGTAAGATTGTTTAGGAATAACAAAAAATGCACAATACCGTGACTGGAACGATACACAAATAACCAGCACATAAAAGAGAGAAGCTTACGACGACGTTTCGGTCCGACTTGGAGTTTTAGTTTAATATGATTATTATGCACCCCATACCCATCCTGTGGGCGGTAGTCAAAAGATTACAGAGGTACATAATTGGTCCAGGGACTGGACTCCAAAGTTTTGATAGCTGAGCAAGTTACAGAGGTAATGAATTCACAATTTACAAAGGTAATGAACTCACAAATTACAAAGGTAATGAACTCCGGGTAGGTCTAGTCACAATCATGACAAGTTACAAAGGTATTTACAGATTACAGAGGTACGTAATGGATCCAGGGACTGGGCCCCAAAGTTTGGATGGCTGAACTAGGTACAAGGTAATGAACTCACAAGTTACAAACCTGGAGTTTACCTGGAGAGAGTTTCGGGGGTCAACGCCCCCGCGGCCCGGTCTGTGACCAGGCCTCCTGGTGGATCAGCCCCTGATCAACCAGGCTGTTGCTGCTGGCTGCACGCAAACCAACGTACGAGCCACAGCCCGGCTGATCAGGAACTGACTTTAGGTGCTTGTCCAGTGCCAGCTTGAAGACTGCCAGGGGTCTGTTGGTAATCCCCCTTATGTGTGCTGGGAGGCAGTTGAACAGTCTCGGGCCCCTGACACTTATTGTATGGTCTCTTAACGTGCTAGTGACACCCCTGCTTTTCATTGGGGGGATGGTGCATCGTCTGCCAAGTCTTTTGCTTTCGTAGTGAGTGATTTTCGTGTGCAAGTTCGGTACTAGTCCCTCTAGGATTTTCCAGGTGTATATAATCATGTATCTCTCCCTCCTGCGTTCCAGGGAATACAGGTTTAGAAACCTCAAGCGCTCCCAGTAATTGAGGTGTTTTATCTCCGTTATGCGCGCCGTGAAAGTTCTCTGTACATTTTCTAGGTCGGCAATTTCACCTGCCTTGAAAGGTGCTGTTAGAGTGCAGCAATATTCCAGCCTAGATAGAACAAGTGACCTGAAGAGTGTCATCATGGGCTTTGCCTCCCTAGTTTTGAAGGTTCTCGTTATCCATCCTGTCATTTTTCTAGCAGCTGCGATTGATACAATGTTATGGTCCTTGAAGGTGAGATCCTCCAACATAATCACTCCCAGGTCTTTGACGTTGGTGTTTCGCTCTATTTTGTGGCCAGAATTTGTTTTGTACTCTGATGAAGATTTAATTTCCTCATGTTTACCATATCTGAGTAATTGAAATTTCTCATCGTTGAACTTCATATTGTTTTCCGCAGCCCACTGAAAGATTTGGTTGATGTCCGCCTGGAGCCTTGCAGTGTCTGCAATGGAAGACACTGTCATGCAGATTCGGGTGTCATCTGCAAAGGAAGACACGGTGCTGTGGCTGACATCCTTGTCTATGTCGGATATGAGGATGAGGAACAAGATGGGAGCGAGTACTGTGCCTTGTGGAACAGAGCTTTTCACCGTAGCTGCCTCGGACTTTACTCTGTTGACGACTACTCTCTGTGTTCTGTTAGTGAGGAAATTATAGATCCATCGACCGACTTTTCCTGTTATTCCTTTAGCACGCATTTTGTGCGCTATTACGCCATGGTCACACTTGTCGAAGGCTTTTGCAAAGTCTGTATATATTACATCTGCATTCTTTTTGTCTTCTAGTGCATTTAGGACCTTGTCGTAGTGATCCAATAGTTGAGACAGACAGGAGCGACCTGTTCTAAACCCATGTTGCCCTGGGTTGTGTAACTGATGGGTTTCTAGATGGGTGGTGATCTTGCTTCTTAGGACCCTTTCAAAGATTTTTATGATATGGGATGTTAGTGCTATTGGTCTGTAGTTCTTTGCTATTGCTTTACTGCCCCCTTTGTGGAGTGGGGCTATGTCTGTTGTTTTTAGTAACTGAGGGACGACCCCCGTGTTCATGCTCCCTCTCCATAGGATGGAAAAGGCTCGTGATAGGGGCTTCTTGCAGTTCTTGATGAACACAGAGTTCCATGAGTCTGGCCCTGGGGCAGAGTGCATGGGCATGTCATTTATCGCCTGTTCGAAGTCATTTGGCTTCAGGATAACATCGGATAGGCTTGTGTTAATCAAATTTTGTGGCTCTCTCATAAAAAATTCATTTTGATCTTCGACTCTCAGTCTGGTTAGCAGCTTGCTAAAAACTGAGTCATATTGGGACTTGAGTAGCTCACTCATTTCCTTGCTGTCATCTGTGTAGGACCCATCTTGTTTAAGTAGGGGCCCAATACTGGACGTTGTTCTCGATTTTGATTTGGCATAGGAGAAGAAATACTTTGGGTTTCTTTCGATTTCATTTATGGCTTTTAGTTCTTCCCGCGATTCCTGACTCCTAAAGGATTCTTTCAGCTTAAGTTCGATGCTTGCTATTTCTCTGACCAGTGTCTCCCTACGCATTTCAGATATATTGACCTCTTTTAGCCGCTCTGTTATTCTTTTCCGTCGCCTGTAAAGGGAGCGCCTGTCTCTTTCTATTTTACATCTACTCCTCCTTTTTCTTAGAGGAATAAGCCTTGTGCATACATCGAGTGCCACCGAGTTAATCTGTTCTAGGCATAAGTTGGGATCTGTGTTGCTTAGTGTATCTTCCCAGCTTATATCGGTTAGGACTTGGTTTACTTGGTCCCACTTTATGTTTTTGTTATTGAAGTTGAATTTGGTGAATGCTCCCTCTTGACTAGTCTCATTTTGTCGGTCTGGGGCTCCACGCATACATGTCTGAACCTCAATTATGTTGTGATCTGAGTATATTGTTTTTGATATGGTGACATTTCTTATCAGATCATCATTGTTAGTGAAGATGAGGTCTAGTGTATTCTCCAGTCTAGTAGGCTCTATTATTTGCTGGTTTAAATTGAATTTTGTGCAGAGATTTAAAAGCTCGTGTGAGTGTGAGTTTTCATCAGAGCTGCCTCCTGGTGTTATTACTGCAACAATATTATTTGCTATATTCCTCCATTTTAGGTGCCTTAAGTTGAAATCCCCCAGGAGCAAGATGTTGGGTGCAGGAGCTAGAAGATTTTCCAGACAGTGGTCAATTTTTAACAGCTGTTCCTGGAATTGCTGGGATGTTGCATCCGGAGGCTTGTAGACTACCACAATGACTAGGTTTTGGTTCTCGACCTTTACTGCTAAAACTTCCACTACATCATTTGAGGCATTAAGCAGTTCTGTGCAAACAAGTGACTCTGCAATGTACAGGCCAACCCCCCCCTTTTGCCTGTTCACTCTGTCACATCTGTATAGGTTGTAACCTGGGATCCATATTTCGTTGTCCAAGTGATCCTTTATGTGGGTCTCAGTGAAAGCCGCGAACATTGCCTTTGCCTCTGCAAGCAGTCCACGGATGAAAGGTAATGAATACTGTAAGAATGGTTACTTCATGGCTACAATCATGAACAAATTATAGTGTAATGAGCAATTCACACTTCCACACCCGGTCACAACTGTAATGAGTTATTGGTGCAAAAATTGATTGTTGAGTCACACACACACACACACACACACACACACACACACACACACACACACACACACACACACACACACAAAACACACACACACACACACACACACCACACACACACACACACACACACACACACACACACACACATAAACACACACACACACACACACACACACACATACACAAACTCATACACACACACGCACACACACTCATACCGGTGAAGAGCAACCGGTGAAGAGGCTGGGCCAGGAGCTAAGACTCGACCCCAGCAACCACAAATAGGTGAGTACAAATAGGTGAATACACACACACACCCACTCATACACACACACTCATACACATACACACGCACACACAAGCACACACACAAACACACACATTGACAGGTAGCCTTTAATCCAGCGGAGAAGCCATCCTCCAACATCCATTCTGGCAAGTTCACTAATGATTACATGTCAGTTGGCTACATCGAAAGCGGATTTAAGGTCAAGGAAGGTAGTGTATGAGCTGTCAGTGTGCAGAGTGAGAAATGTGGCTATGCAATGATGCACGCTCCTTCCATGCATGAAACCATGTAACCGGGGAGACAAAAATTGTTTGATTCTGTACAAGAGACGATTAAGAATCATTCTCTCAAATGTTTTACACAAGCAGCTAGTAAGAGATATTGGGCGAAATGCATTTTGTTGATTGGGCTTAGGAATTGGAATGATGAGGCTGTTGGTCCAAGATTGAGGGAGCTCCCCAGTTACATAGCTCATGTTATATAATTCAAGTAATGGATTACCTGGTACTCGACACAGCAATCTGAGTATGTTGTAAGTAATACCATCCTCACCAGGCGACGTGGAGTTGCCCTTAGTGCTGCATCAAGTTCATAATTAGTGAAAGGAATGTTGCAATCATCTGCCTTGCTGAGCATAAAGCAAACAAGTCTCTCCCTTGCATCATATTTGTTATTTAATTTTGCCTGTGTGGTACTGGGAAGATTATCATAGCTAGATGTAGCAGCCCAAGCACTGACTAACTCATTCGCCCTATGTAAGGGATGAGGGTGCGCGATCTGCCCAGTTCTGTTACCCTTAATTCTATTTATGTCCCTCCATGCTCGGCTAAGTGGGGTGTGAGCATTAAGACCGTTGACAAATTTTTCCCAGCCTGTTTGCCGCAGCTCTGTCATACGCTCTCTGGCAGCAGCAAGGGCAGTTTGGAAGAGCCTCAGCATTCCAGGGGTACGATGTTTTCTATAGGCTAGGCCTAGTCTGCGAGCAGTACGTTTCAGTGTACGAAGTTTAGAATCATTGTAATAAGTATGGTTTTTGAAGGAGGTATGATTATTATGGAAGTTTGTTGGGTTTAGAGTACCAAGAGGTTGCAGTGGCGGCTCTAAGTAGTTCTGAATACTGCTCACAAGATCATTGTTAAAGGTCTCTACAGAGGAACACTCATAGGAATTATACCAGTCAGTCACATGTGCAACAAAGTCATCATGCTGATCAGTGGGAACATTAAAACGTTTCCGTTTGAATATCCCACCAGGAAGGATAGTATTACCAATATCTAGTGAGGTTAGCCTAGGGAAATGATCAGACGCTATATCTGTTACAATGGAAGACTCACAGCTGGCAGAAGTAATGTTGTGTACGAATGGTATATAATACCGACAAGATGAGAGTAAGACACATGTGCAACATCTGGGTATCTTTATTGTAGACGTTTCGCCATCCAGTGGCTTTATCAATACAAATTCCAGGACATAACTTGAAGACAGTAGAACTATGTACAGAAGTTGAGGTAATCAGTCCCTCAACCTAGGAGTAGGTGCGAACAGCACCATAGTCGTGGAGATTCTGAAGCAGAAGAAAGAATCCTGGCGCTTATATAGTAACGTCAGGTGAAGCAGACGAGGGCAAATTCACTGGTAGGCGGGATTCCCCAGTGGAAGTAGGTCCTTCCCAAAGAGATGGGTTAGTTGTAGTAGTAGTTGTTGAAGTCGTGAAGGTTATGTACATGTCCTCAGAATTAAGATTCCATGATGTTGCAGTGTCTGACAAGTTGTGTACGAATGGTATATAATACCGACAAGATGAGAGTAAGACACATGTGCAACATCTGGGTATCTTTATTGTAGACGTTTCGCCATCCAGTGGCTTTATCAATACAAATTCCAGGACATAACTTGAAGACAGTAGAACTATGTACAGAAGATGAGGTAATCAGTCCCTCAACCTAGGAGTAGGTGCGAACAGCACCATAGTCGTGGAGATTCTGAAGCAGAAGAAAGAATCCTGGCGCTTATATAGTAACGTCAGGTGAAGCAGACGAGGGCAAATTCACTGGTAGGCGGGATTCCCCAGTGGAAGTAGGTCCTTCCCAAAGAGATGGGTTAGTTGTAGTAGTAGTTGTTGAAGTCGTGAAGGTTATGTACATGTCCTCAGAATTAAGATTCCATGATGTTGCAGTGTCTGACAAGTTGTGTACGAATGGTATATAATACCGACAAGATGAGAGTAAGACACATGTGCAACATCTGGGTATCTTTATTGTAGACGTTTCGCCATCCAGTGGCTTTATCAATACAAATTCCAGGACATAACTTGAAGACAGTAGAACTATGTACAGAAGATGAGGTAATCAGTCCCTCAACCTAGGAGTAGGTGCGAACAGCACCATAGTCGTGGAGATTCTGAAGCAGAAGAAAGAATCCTGGCGCTTATATAGTAACGTCAGGTGAAGCAGACGAGGGCAAATTCACTGGTAGGCGGGATTCCCCAGTGGAAGTAGGTCCTTCCCAAAGAGATGGGTTAGTTGTAGTAGTAGTTGTTGAAGTCGTGAAGGTTATGTACATGTCCTCAGAATTAAGATTCCATGATGTTGCAGTGTCTGACAAGTCTGACATGTACATAACCTTCACGACTTCAACAACTACTACTACAACTAACCCATCTCTTTGGGAAGGACCTACTTCCACTGGGGAATCCCGCCTACCAGTGAATTTGCCCTCGTCTGCTTCACCTGACGTTACTATATAAGCGCCAGGATTCTTTCTTCTGCTTCAGAATCTCCACGACTATGGTGCTGTTCGCACCTACTCCTAGGTTGAGGGACTGATTACCTCATCTTCTGTACATAGTTCTACTGTCTTCAAGTTATGTCCTGGAATTTGTATTGATAAAGCCACTGGATGGCGAAACGTCTACAATAAAGATACCCAGATGTTGCACATGTGTCTTACTCTCAGAAGTAATGTTGAAGCCCAGGCACAGATCAAGGACGCCTCCATAGATATGTGTGGGTTCAAGGTCACCTACAATTTGGACATTATCATGACTGTTTAAGAGTGACAACAGTTGATTGCCAAACTGTGAGTTTCCAATGCTTTTGTGTCTCGCATTGTAATCGCCAATAATAAGAGTAGGCTCAGAATAAGCACAAGCTGGGAGCTCCAAATAATTAAATTTATCAGCAGGAGCATACAAGTTAAATATGTTGAGAGCAGAGTTCCCAATATAAGTCCTAACACCGTGATATTGTAGCCCCTCTGTTGTCTTGTGTGCAAGAAGTTGATGGGGAAGCGATTTTTTAATATATAGAACACAAGAGTTAGTAGATTTGAGGTTATATGCAACAAATGATGGTAATTTAGGGGGTTGGGATTTTTCAGGGACTCTGCACTCTTGTAGACACACAACATCAATGGGTTCGGTGGTTACTTTATGATGAAGGTCAGGAAGTCTTTTTCTAAGTGATGCAATGTTCCAGCTTAACATAGAAAGTTTGTACGAGTTTTGATCCATTATAGTAGTCCTGGGATCATCTTGAGTTTCTCAGCATAATGAAAAAATTGTTCATATAAATAGCAGACCTTATCAATGTCAACAGTGCTACCCTTGTCCATGAGTTTGTTAAGTGCACCTCCAGTTGTAAGGCCTATCATACATTCACACATAAACAGCATGACGCTGTTTATGTGTGAATGTATGATAGGTGACACCACCACTCACATTCCCTCCTCCACTAACATTACACGCAACACTACAACTGTCATCACCAGCGCCACTACCAACATTGTGTTCATTACATTTATCAACAGTATTGTATTCAACATTAATGTCTATGTGGTTAACCTCATCACACTCTGCACCACCACTTATATTACGCTCATCACTATTACTAACATTATAGACACCACCGCTCTCATCACACTCTTCACCACCACTTATATTACGCTCATCACTATTACTAACATTATAGACACCATTGCCCTCATCACACTCTTCACCACCACTTCCATTACGGTCATCACTATTACTAACATCATTGACACCATAGCCTTCATTATGATGCTCACTACAGTTATCAACACAAGTATTATATTCGTCATTACTGTAATTAAGAACACCACCACCACCTTGTTCAGCAGCCTTACACTTGCTTTCACAAATTGTGACAATCTTGTTATTGGTACACTCTACACATCTTTCCTTGTGTTGTTCAAGTTGTTGTTTCAGGAGAAATTGTTGTGTTTCACTTGGACCATTGACAAAGTCACACTAACCAGAGGTGGAGCAGGACGGCTATATATAGGCAGGAAGAGGTGGTGGTAGTAGTAGTAGTAGTAGTAGTAGTAGTAGTAGTACAAGAATTGTATATAATACCGACAAGATGAAATGAAATTAAGACGCATGCACAACACCCGGCCATCCCTATCGTAGACGTTTCGCCATCCAGCCAGCCACTGGATGGCGAAACGTCCACAACAAAGACAACCAGGCGCCGCACATGTGTCTTAATTTCATCAGTAGTTGTAGTAGTAGTAGAAGAAGAGGTAGTAGTAGTGGTGGTAGTGGTAGAAGTGGGAAATAAGGATGACGAGCCAGCCAAATACAAAGGAAGGGGAGCACTGCAAGAGAGCTAGATGCCCACAGAGGGAGAGCAAGCGCACAGAGGTGCATTACAGGGGAAGTGGTGAAATAAATGAAGAAGGGACAGAAACACGAGACAGGAGAGAGAAAGACAACCCAGAGGAGAAAATGAAAGAGGAAAGGGGAAGAGGAAGAAGAAGAAAAAGAAAAAGAAAAATGAGGATTCAGGTTAAGTCACGGGTGTTCTGAAGTTTGGAGCATTTTACAATGTAGTGGGAGAGGAAGGCATCTACAGAGACGAAGCCAGGGCTAAGGTTCATACAAGGAAAGTTGTGTATTAGAGAGGATTCAACTAGACGGCGACTGTTCGAGTTGGAAGTAGGGAAGACAGTTTTAGCAGAAGACCAGTCAATAGGATGGCTATAATCTCTGACGTGACAGAAAAGAGCATTGTTAGTGTCAGCAAGCCTAACGCTATTTTTGTGCTCCCTAAGTCTGTCAGAAAGAGATCGACCAGTTTCTCCGAAGTATTGAAGAGGACAGGAGGAGCAAGAAATAGAGTAGACACCAGGAACATCTGTAGAGGGAGGAGAGGTATGAACGAGATTAGTGCGAAGAGTGTTAGTCTGGTGGAAGGTAAGCTTGATGTCTAAGGGACGGAGAGAATTGTTGAGATTAGAAAGACCGGAAATGTAGGGAAGGCAGAGGATAGAAGAGTTCCCATAAGTAGAGAGTTTGGGAGAGAAGAAATTGAGTTTAGCACGTGAGAGGGCAGAGTCAGTTCAATTCAATTCAATTCAATTCAAAGTTTATTCTCTATAAAGATTACAATGTTGAATTTACAGAATTTGGTTGTTGTGTGGTTTACATGTAGTTAAATAATGATTACAGAGTGTACCACTAGAACGCCTAGCATGGCTAGGCATTTCGGGCAGACTTAGTTTAATTCTTTGTTTTAAAATATTACAAATTGTGAGGTAAGTTGGTATTATGGCTAAGTGACTAAATACTAGTTTGTGAGTTTAGCAATGTGAATGCTTTTGTTTTGGCACAGTACATAGTTTCAGTATTGGAGTATCATAGGATTCATTATTTTAAGATTGAGATTAATATTTCTGTATGGTCAAATGGGTGAGTGAGTGTAAGTGTGAACCACCAGGTGGTATTCGTGTAGTTAGTTGATGGGGTGTATCAGGGAGATAAGATGTTTTCTAATGGTAGTTTTGAAGGTGATGAATGTGTCTGTAGTTCTAGAGTTCTCAGGTAGGGTGTTCCAGATTTTAGGGCCTTTGACATACATTGAATTTTTGTAAAGGTTTAGTCGGACACAGGGAATGTCGTAGAGACGTTTGTGTCTGGTGTTATGCCTGTGGGTTCTGTCACAACTATCAAGAAAGCATTTTAGGTCAGGGTTGATATTGGAGTTTAAGGTCCTGTAGATGTAGATTGCACAGTAGTAAGTGTGGATGTCCTGAACAGGGAGTAAGTTTAGATCTATGAAGAGTGGGGGGGGTGTTGCCAGGGATGGGATTTAGTGATTATTCTTACTGCAGCTTTTTGTTGGGTTATTATTGGCTTTAGGTGTGTTGCTGCAGTTGATCCCCAAGCACAAATAGCATAGGTGAGGTATGGATAAATAAGTGAGTGGTATAGTGTGAGAAGGGCATTTTGCAGAACGTAGTATCGTATCTTGGAGAGGATCCCAACCGTTTTGGATACTTTTTTGGTTATGTGTTGGATATGGGTGCTGAAATTCAGGTTGTTGTCAAGGTATAGGCCTAGGAATTTGCCCTCATTATGTCTGGTAATTAGAGTGTTGTCGATCTTAATGTTAATTTGTGCATCTCCTGCTCTGCTACCAAACATAATATAGTAGGTTTTGTCAGTGTTAAGCGTAAGTTTATTGGCTGTCATCCAAGTCGATATTTTAATCAGCTCCTCGTTAACAATGGTGTTGAGGGTGGCAAAATTAGGGTGAGAGATGACATAAGTCGTGTCGTCAGCAAAGAGAATGGGTTTCAGGTGTTGGGATACGTTTGGAAGATCATTGATGTATATGAGGAAGAGCAGGGGACCAAGGACACTTCCCTGCGGAACTCCAGTATCAAGTGGCCGTGTTGTTGATGCTGTGTCTTTAATGGTGACGTACTGATACCTATTAGTAAAGTAAGATTTGAAATAAGCAAGCGCGTGGCCTCTTATACCGTAATGGTCAAGTTTGTGGAGTAGGATGTCGTGGTCTACTGTGTCAAAAGCTTTTCTTAGGTCAATAAAAATTCCTAGTGGATATTCCTTATTTTCCAATGCTGTGTAAAGCAGATCTAGCATTTTTATGATTGCATCATTAGTGCTTTTATTTTTCCTGAATCCAAATTGGCAGGGGTTGAGTATGTTTTGTGTTGTTATAAATGAATATAGTCTCCTGTGCACGAGGAAAGAAAGTCAGAGGAAAGAAAGTCTCCCTGATAACATTGAGTATACATAGTGTATAGTGTATACTACAGTGGCTCCCTAGTATATTGTTGATAAAGGCTAAAGTGTCATTTGAAAACAGGTGAATTTGTAAATGAAGTGATAAGCCTATAGAGGCTGGTGCCAGAAGTCGCCAGAAACTTACCACAGGTCAGCTGTTTTTAATAATCTTCCTGGCTTGCTAGTGTACTCGCATATAATCTAGTGATACCAGTGAATAGCAGAATACAGTGTTGTAGTAGCAACTAACCAGTATTATAATGGTACTTAGTGGAGTGGAGTGACTTTCATTAGTTTCTTTTTTCTTGAAATACCAGACGTATACTGTGAATTTCATATAACCTGTAGTTACCAGAGGTCGCAATATACACAACCAGAAGCAAATATTACTACAGAAAAAGCGTCCTTCCTCCAAAATTTCCACCAGTCAACTATAGTTCAAATTCAAATTCAATTCAAAGTTTATTCTCTATAAGGATTACAATGCTGAGTTTACAGAAATTTGGTTATTGTTTGGTTTACATGTAGTAAAATTGTGATTACAGAGTGTACCACTAGAACGCTTAGCATGGCTAGGCATTTCGGGCATACTTAGTTTTATTCTTAATTGTAAAATATTACAAATTATGAGGTAAGTTGGTATTACGGCTAAGTGACTAAATACTAGTTTGTGAGTTTAGCAATGTGAATGCTTTTGTTTTGGCACAGTACATAGTTTCAGTATTGGAGTATCACAGGATTCATTATTTTAAGACTGAGATTAATATTTCTGTTCATGGTCAAATGAGTGAGCGAGTGTAAGTGTGAACCACCAGGTGGTATTCGTGTAGTTAGTTGACGGGGTGTATCAGGGAGATAAGATGTTTTCTAATGGTAGTTTTGAAGGTGATGAATGTGTCTGCAGTTCTAGAGTTCTCAGGTAGGGTATTCCAGATTTTAGGGCCTTTGACATACATTGAATTTTTGTAAAGGTTTAGTCGGACACGGGGGAATGTCGTAGAGATGTTTGTGTCTGGTGTTATGCCTGTGGGTTCTGTCACAACTATCAAGAAAGCGTTTTAGGTCAAGGTTGATATTAGAGTTTAAGGCCCTGTAGATATAGATTGCACAGTAGTAAGTGTGGATGTACTGAACTGGGAGTAAGTTTAGATCTATGAAGAGTGGGGGGGTGTGTTGCCAGGGATGGGATTTAGTGATTATTCTTACTGCAGCTTTTTGTTGGGTTATTATTGGCTTTAGGTGTGTTGCTGCAGTTGATCCCCAAGCACAAATAGCATAGGTGAGGTATGGATAAATAAGTGAGTGGTATAGTGTGAGAAGGGCATTTTGCGGCACGTAGTATCGTATCTTGGAGAGGATCCCAACCGTTTTGGATACTTTTTTGGCTATTTGCTGGATATGGGTGCTGAAATTCAGGTTGTTGTCAAGGTATAAGCCTAGGAATTTTCCCCCATTATTTCTGGTAATTAGAGTGTTGTCAATCTTAATGTTAATTTGTGCATCTCCTGCTCTGCTACCAAACATAATATAGTAGGTTTTGTCAGTGTTAAGCATAAGTTTATTGGCTGTCATCCAAGTCGATATTTTAATCAGCTCCTCATTCACAATGGTGTTGAGGGTGGCAAGATTAGGGTGAGAGATGACATAAGTCGTGTCATCAGCAAAGAGAATGGGTTTCAGGTGTTGGGATACGTTTGGAAGGTCATTGATGTATATGACGAAGAGCAGGGGACCAAGGACACTTCCCTGCGGAACTCCAGTATCAAGTGGCCGTGTTGCTGATGCTGTGTCTTTAATGGTGACGTACTGATACCTATTAGTAATGTAAGATTTGAAATAAGCAAGCGCATGGCCTCTTATACCGTAGTGATCAAGTTTGTGGAGTAGGATTTCGTGGTTTACTGTGTCAAAAGCTTTTCTTAGGTCAATAAAAATTCCTAGTGGATATTCCTTATTTTCCAATGCTGTGTAAAGCAGATCTAGCATTTTTATGATTGCATCATTAGTGCTTTTATTTTTCCTGAATCCAAACTGGCAGGGGTTGAGTATGTTTTGAGCCGTTATAAATGAATACAGTCTCCTGTGCACGAGTTTCTCAAAGATTTTGGATAGCAATGGTAAGTTAGATATTGGCCTATAGTTGTTTAAGTCTGTAGGGTCACCACCTTTATGTATTGGTGTAACCCTTGCCATCTTGAGTAGTTTCGGGAAGGTGCTAGTCTCTATTGACTTGTTAAAAAGTAATGAAATAGCATGCGAAAGGACATGGGCCGCTCGCTTGTACAGTAATGGTGCGACATGAGACAGATTCCCCGAGTTATTTTTAAGTGACTTTATGATCTCAATGACTTCCGTGGGCTCAGTTGGTGCAAGATAGAAGGAATTAGGGAAATTTCCATCTAGGTAGTCCCCGGCATGGGCATTGGTATGTGGGATTTTACTGGCGAGATTAGATCCTATGTTTGAGAAGAAGTCGTTTATCTTGTTAGCTGTGTCAGTGGGATGTAGTGGTGTTTCATTAGGTTTAGTTAGGACAATATTCTTGTTTTTTCTCAGTTTGTGGGTCCCTAGAATCTGAGAGAGTGTTTTCCAGGTCTTTTTTATATCTCCTCTAGTGTCTGTGAATCTACTGGAGTAGTATAGTTGTTTGGCTTTTTTTATTACTTTGGTGAGAGCTGATGAATAGTGTTTAAGAGTATCTTTGTGTATTAAGCCCTGTCTATATTGCTTTTCATATTGGTGTTTCTTGTCAATGGATTTCAGAATGGTGCTGGTTAGCCATGGGCAACCAAGCCATTTGTTTGTGATCTGTTTTGTTTTTATAGGACAATGTTTGTTGTATAGTCTAAGTAATTTGTTAAGAAAGATGTCTGTCCAGTCATCAATACCATTGGCCTTGGAGAATTCTGTAGGCCAATCAACAGTCTCTAGGTCATCTGTGAACTTCCTTACTGAGGCCTCATCATGGAGTCTAAATGAGACTTTGTTGTATTCAAGTGGTGGTTTACTAATGTTTGTCAGGAGGAAGGTAGGGTAGTGGTCTGTAGTGCTATCTGTGATTATCCCTGATTTAAGGGGGGCTAGTATATTGGTCCATATGTGGTCTATTTTGGTTGCACTTGTCTCAGTGAGCCTGGTTGGTTTAGTTATTGTTGGTATGAGAAGTGTGTTGTTCATATTGTTGATGAAATCAGTTACAGGATGGTCATCTAGTAATCCAAGGTTGATGTTGAAGTCTCCAGCTAAGAGAAGGTGGTGCTTATTCATTTGTCTGTTTGTTATTAGTGACTTTAATTTCTCACTGAAATTTGGGATGTTTGTGTGAGGTATCCGGTAAATGGCATCGATTGTTATAGGCGTCTTAAGGTTTTTTACAGTAAAATTAGCAAAAATGTATTCCCCATATTCATCACTAAAGCAAGTGGTGCTAATACAAGATAATTGGTTAGAGTAATAGATTGCAATACCACCCCCAACTTGGTTTGTTCTGCAGTTGTGAATTGCTGTGTATCCTGGTAGAGGGTAGATATCTATTGTGTCCTGCTTAAGCCAGGTCTCAGTAAGAATAATGCAGGAGAAGGGTGTCTTTAGTGATTCAAGGAGTGCTAGGAGGTCATCATAGTGTTTGCTTAAGGACCTGATGTTGTATTTAAGTACTGATAGACTTTTAGCATTGTTTAGGATAGTGGTGGCTTGTGATGCTGTGTAATAAAGGCAGTTACTTTCCAATAGGTTTTGATTGGGTGTCAGATTATGGAGGTTTAGATCAGGGTCAACGTGATCAATCGTCTTCTAGGTTTAAATTATGGTTATTTATATCCTGAGTTATGTGTTGAGTTCTAGTACTGATATCTGTAGTGGTGGGAAGCTTGGATAAGTATATAGCTAGAGTATTTTGGTCATATAGAGTATAGTCACTACTACACATAATGAAGTTGATGTTGTTTATGTGTTGTGCTGGAATGAACTAAAGTACAACTAGGTATAAACTAGTAATATAAAAATACAAATTAAAAATAGAACAAGACTCTCACTTGTAATTGCACTAAGGTCTAATAATGATTTTTGTGGAGTCTATGTTTTGAGCTAGAGTGAGCTAAAGTACAATAGGTTTAATCTAATATATAAAAGTACAAATTAAAAATAGCACTAGTCTCTCACTAGTAATTGCACTATGGTCTAATATAGTGAATTTGGTATTGACTATGTCTTGAGGTAGAATGAGCTATGGTACAACTGAATTTAATCTAATAATATAAAAATACAAATTAAAAGTAGCACCAGTCTCTCACTAGTAATTGCACTATGGTCTAGTATAGTGAATTTGGTATTGACTATGTATTGAGCTAGAATGAGCTAGAGTAAAACTGTGATTAATCTAATAATATAATAAAGGAACAAGACTCTCAATTGTAATTGCACTAAGGTCTTATATAAGTTGTTTACAAGAATTAGAGTATAATTAGATTTAAATTGACAGGATAAAATACACAAGTTAAGGTAGCAAAATAATAATAAAAAAAAAATTGATAAAAATAAAAATGGCAATGACTTGGTTATAATATGCTAGTAAAATGGTAGACAGGATAATATAAAAGTTGTAGTTGAAAATACTAGGTTAAAAAAGTATGGAATAAAAATGGTCAATAAAAGAAATGAGTGAGCTACTCAAGTCCCAATATGACTCAGTTTTTAGCAAGCCGCTAACCAGACTGAGAGTCGAAGATCAAAATGAATTTTTTATGAGAGAGCCACAAAATTTGATTAACACAAGCCTATCCGATGTTATCCTGACGCCAAATGACTTCGAACAGGCGATAAATGACATGCCCATGCACTCTGCCCCAGGGCCAGACTCATGGAACTCTGTGTTCATCAAGAACTGCAAGAAGCCCCTATCACAAGCCTTTTCCATCCTATGGAGAGGGAGCATGGACACGGGGGTCGTCCCTCAGTTACTAAAAACAACAGACATAGCCCCACTCCACAAAGGGGGCAGTAAAGCAACAGCAAAGAACTACAGACCAATAGCACTAACATCCCATATCATAAAAATCTTTGAAAGGGTCCTAAGAAGCAAGATCACCACCCATCTAGAAACCCATCAGTTACACAACCCAGGGCAACATGGGTTTAGAACAGGTCGCTCCTGTCTGTCTCAACTATTGGACCACTACGACAAGGTCCTAAATGCACTAGAAGACAAAAAGAATGCAGATGTAATATATGCAGACTTTGCAAAAGCCTTCGACAAGTGTGACCATGGCGTAATAGCGCACAAAATGCGTGCTAAAGGAATAACAGGAAAAGTCGGTCGATGGATCTATAATTTCCTAACTAACAGAACACAGAGAGTAGTCGTCAACAGAGTAAAGTCCGAGGCAGCTACGGTGAAAAGCTCTGTTCCACAAGGCACAGTACTCGCTCCCATCTTGTTCCTCATCCTCATATCCGACATAGACAAGGATGTCAGCCACAGCACCGTGTCTTCCTTTGCAGATGACACCCGAATCTGCATGACAGTGTCTTCCATTGCAGACACTGCAAAGCTCCAGGCAGACATCAACCAAATCTTTCAGTGGGCTGCAGAAAACAATATGAAGTTCAACGATGAGAAATTTCAATTACTCAGATATGGTAAACATGAGGAAATTAAATCTCCATCAGAGTACAAAACAAATTCTGGCCACAAAATAGAGCGAAACACCAACGTCAAAGACCTGGGAGTGATCATGTCGGAGGATCTCACCTTCAAGGCCCATAACATTGTATCAATCGCATCTGCTAGAAAAATGACAGGATGGATAATGAGAACCTTCAAAACTAGGGAGGCCAAGCCCATGATGACACTCTTCAGGTCACTTGTTCTATCTAGGCTGGAATGTTGCTGCACACTAACAGCACCTTTCAAGGCAGGTGAAATTGCCGACCTAGAAAATGTACAGAGAACTTTCACGGCGCGCATAACGGAGATAAAACACCTCAATTACTGGGAGCGCTTGAGGTTCCTAAACCTGTATTCCCTGGAACGCAGGAGGGAGAGATGCATGATTATATACACCTGGAAAATCCTAGAGGGACTAGTACCGAACATACACACGAAAATCACTCACTACGAAAGCAAAAGACTTGGCAGACGATGCACCATCCCCCCAATGAAAAGCAGGGGTGTCACTAGCACGTTAAGAGATCATACAATAGGTGTCAGGGGCCCAAGACTGTTCAACTGCCTCCCAGCACACATAAGGGGGATTACCAACAGACCCCTGGCAGTCTTCAAGCTGGCACTGGACAAGCACCTAAAGTCAGATCCTGATCAGCCGGGCTGTGGCTCGTACGTTGGTTTGCGTGCAGCCAGCAGCAACAGCCTGGTTGATCAGGCTCTGATCCACCAGGAGGCCTGGTCACAGACCGGGCCGCGGGGGCGTTGACCCCCGGAACTCTCTCCAGGTAAACTCCAGGTAAACTCCAGGTAAACTCTCCAGCAATGGTAAGTTTGATATTGGTCTATAGTTGTTTAAGTCTGTAGGGTCATCACCTTTATGTATTGGTGTAACCCTTGCCATCTTGAGTAGTTTCAGGAAGGTGCTAGTTTCTAGTGACTTGTTAAAAAGTAATGAAATAGCATGCGAAAGGATATGGGCTGCTCGCTTGTACAGTAATGGTGGGACATTAGACAGATTCCCTGAGTTGTTTTTAAGTGACTTTATAATCTCGGTGACTTCCGAGGGCTCAGTTGGTGCAAGATAGAAGGAATTTGGGAAATTCCCATCTAGGTAGTCCCCGGCATGGGCATTGGTATGTGGAATTTTATTGGCGAGATTAGATCCTATGGTTGAGAAGAAGTCGTTTATCTTGTTAGCTGTGTCAGTGGGATGTAGTGGTGTTTCATTAGGTTTAGTTAGGACAATATTCTTGTTTTTTTTTCAGTTTGTGGGTCCCTAGAATCTGAGAGAGTGTTTTCCAGGTCTTTTTTATATCTCCTCTAGTGTCTGTGAATCTACTGGAGTAGAATAGTTGTTTGGCTTTCTTTATTACTTTGGTGAGAACTGATGAATAGTGTTTAAGATATCTTTGTGTATTAAGCCCTGTCTATATTGCTTTTCATATTGGTGTTTCTTGTCAATGGATTTCAGAATGGTACTGGTTAGCCATGGGCAACCAAGCCGTTTGTTTGTGATCTGTTTCGTTTTTATAGGACAATGTTTTTTGTATAGTCTAAGTAATTTGTTAAGAAAAATGTCTGTCCAGTCATCAATACCATTGGCCTTGGAGAATTCTGTAGGCCAGTCAACAATCTCTAGGTCAGCTGTGAACTTCCTTATTGAGGCCTCGTCATGGAGTCTAAATGAGACTTTGTTGAATTCAAATGGTGGTTTACTAATGTTTGTCAGGAGGAAGGTAGGGTAGTGGTCTGTAGTGCTATCTGTGATTATCCCTGATTTAAGGGGGGCTAGTATATTGGTCCATATGTGGTCTATTATGGTTGCACTTGTCTCAGTGAGCCTGGTTGGTTTAGTTATTGTTGGTATGAGAAGTGTGTTGTTCATATTGTTGATGAAATCAGTTACAGGCTGATCATCTAGTAAGCCAAGTCTCCAGCTAAGAGAAGGTGGTGCTTATTCATTTGTCTGTTTGTTATTAGTGACTTTAATTTCTCACTGAAATTTGGGATGTTTGTGTGAGGTATCCGGTAAATGGCACCGATTGTTATGGGTGTCTTAAGGTTTTTTACAGTAAAATTAGCAAAAATGTATTCCCCATATTCATCACTAAAGCAAGTGGTGCTAATACAAGATAATTGGTTAGAGTTATAGATTGCAATACCACCCTCAACTTGGTTTGGTCTGCAGTTGTGAATTGCTGTGTATCCTGATAGAGGGTAGATATCTATTGTGTCCTGCTTAAGCCAGGTCTCAGTAAGAATAATGCAGGAGAAGGGTGTCTTTAGTGATTCAAGGAGTGCCAGGAGGTCATCATAGTGTTTGCTTAAGGACCTGATGTTGTAGTTAAGTACTGATAGACTTTTAGCATTGTTTAGGATAGTGCTGGCTTGGGTTGCTGTGTAAGAAAGGCAGTTACTTTCCAATAGGTTTTGATTGGGTGTCAGATTATGGAGGTTTAGATCAGGGTCAACGTGATCAATCATCTTCTAGGTTTAAATTATGGTTATTTATATCCTGAGTTGTGTGTTGAGTTCTAGTACTGATATCTGTAGTGGTGGGAAGTTTGGATAAGTATATAGCTAGAGTATTTTGGTCATATAGAGTATAGTCACTACTACACATAATGAAGTTGATGTTGTCTATGTGTTGTGCTGGAATGAACTAAAGTACAACTAGGTATAAACTAGTAATATAAAAATACAAATTTAAAATAGAACAAGACTCTCACTAGTAATTGCACTAAGGTCTAATATAATGACTTTTGTGGAGTCTATGTTTTGAGCTAGAATGAGCTATAGTACAACTAGATTTAATCTAATAATATAAAAATACAAATTAAAAATAGCACCAATCTCTCACTAGTAATTGCACTATGGTCTAATATAATGAATTTGTTATTGACTATAGTACAACTGTTTACCTGGAGTTTACCTGGAGAGAGTTTCGGGGGTCAACGCCCCCGCGGCCCGGTCTGTGACCAGGCCTCCTGGTGGATCAGCGCCTGATCAACCAGGCTGTTGCTGCTGGCTGCACGCAAACCAACGTACGAGCCACAGCCCGGCTGATCAGGAACTGTCTTTAGGTGCTTGTCCAGTGCCAGCTTGAAGACTGCCAGGGGTCTGTTGGTAATCCCCCTTATGTGTGCTGGGAGGCAGTTGAACAGTCTCGGGCCCCTGACACTTATTGTATGGTCTCTTAACGTGCTAGTGACACCCCTGCTTTTCATTGGGGGGATGGTGCATCGTCTGCCAAGTCTTTTGCTTTCGTAGTGAGTGATTTTCGTGTGCAAGTTTGGTACTAGTCCCTCTAGGATTTTCCAGGTGTATATAATCATGTATCTCTCCCTCCTGCGTTCCAGGGAATACAGGTTTAGAAACCTCAAGCGCTCCCAGTAATTGAGGTGTTTTATCTCCGTTATGCGCGCCGTGAAAGTTCTCTGTACATTTTCTAGGTCGGCAATTTCACCTGCCTTGAAAGGTGCTGTTAGAGTGCAGCAATATTCCAGCCTAGATAGAACAAGTGACCTGAAGAGTGTCATCATGGGCTTGGCCTCCCTAGTTTTGAAGGTTCTCATTATCCATCCTGTCATTTTTCTAGCAGACGCGATTGATACAATGTTATGGTCCTTGAAGGTGAGATCCTCCGACATAATCACTCCTAGGTCTTTGACGTTGGTGTTTCGCTCTATTTTGTGGCCAGAATTTGTTTTGTACTCTGATGAAGATTTAATTTCCTCATGTTTACCATATCTGAGTAATTGAAATTTCTCATCGTTGAACTTCATATTGTTTTCTGCAGCCCACTGAAAGATTTGGTTGATGTCCGCCTGGAGCCTTGCAGTGTCTGCAATGGAAGACACTGTCATGCAGATTCGGGTGTCATCTGCAAAGGAAGACACGGTGCTGTGGCTGACATCCTTGTCTATGTCGGATATGAGGATGAGGAACAAGATGGGAGCTAGTACTGTGCCTTGTGGGACAGAGCTTGTCACCGTAGCTGCCTCGGACTTTACTCTGTTGACGACTACTCTCTGTGTTCTGTTAGTGAGGAAATTATAGATCCATCGACCGACTTTTCCTGTTATTCCTTTAGCGCGCATTTTGTGCGCTATTACGCCATGGTCACACTTGTCGAAGGCTTTTGCAAAGTCTGTATATATTACATCTGCATTCTTTTTGTCTTCTAGTGCATTTAGGACCTTGTCGTAGTGATCCAGTAGTTGAGACAGACAGGAGCGACCTGTTCTAAACCCATGTTGCCCTGGGTTGTGTAACTGATGGGTTTCTAGATGGGTGGTGATCTTGCTTCTTAGGACCCTTTCAAAGATTTTTATGATATGGGATGTTAGTGCTATTGGTCTGTAGTTCTTTGCTGTTGCTTTACTGCCCCCTTTGTGGAGTGGGGCTATGTCTGTTGTTTTTAGTAACTGAGGGACGACCCCCGTGTCCATGCTCCCTCTCCATAGGATGGAAAAGGCTCGTGATAGGGGCTTCTTGCAGTTCTTGATGAACACAGAGTTCCATGAGTCTGGCCCTGGGGCAGAGTGCATGGGCATGTCATTTATCGCCTGTTCGAAGTCATTTGGCGTCAGGATAACATCGGATAGGCTTGTGTTAGTCAAATTTTGTGGCTCTCTCATAAAAAATTCATTTTGGTCTTCGACTCTCAGTCTGGTTAGCGGCTTGCTAAAAACTGAGTCATATTGGGACTTGAGTAGCTCACTCATTTCCTTGCTGTCATCTGTGTAGGACCCATCTTGTTTAAGTAGGGGCCCAATACTGGACGTTGTTCTCGATTTTGATTTGGCATAGGAGAAGAAATACTTTGGGTTTCTTTCGATTTCATTTATGGCTTTTAGTTCTTCCCGCGATTCCTGACTCCTAAAGGATTCTTTTAGCTTAAGTTCGATGCTTGCTATTTCTCTGACCAGTGTCTCCCTGCGCATTTCAGATATATTGACCTCTTTTAGCCGCTCTGTTATTCTTTTCCGTCGCCTGTAAAGGGAGCGCCTGTCTCTTTCTATTTTACATCTACTCCTCCTTTTTCTTAGAGGAATAAGCCTTGTGCATACATCGAGTGCCACCGAGTTAATCTGTTCTAGGCATAAGTTTGGGTCTGTGTTGCTTAGTATATCTTCCCAGCTTATATCGGTTAGGACTTGGTTTACTTGGTCCCACTTTATGTTTTTGTTATTGAAGTTGAATTTGGTGAATGCTCCCTCATGACTAGTCTCATTTTGTCGGTCTGGGGCTCCATGCATACATGTCTGAACCTCAATTATGTTGTGATCTGAGTATATTGTTTTTGATATGGTGACATTTCTTATCAGATCATCATTGTTAGTGAAGATGAGGTCTAGTGTATTCTCCAGTCTTGTAGGCTCTATTATTTGCTGGTTTAAATTGAATTTTGTGCAGAGATTTAAAAGCTCGTGTGAGTGTGAGTTTTCATCAGAGCTGCCTCCTGGTGTTATTTCTGCAACAATATTATTTGCTATATTCCTCCATTTTAGGTGCCTTAAGTTGAAATCCCCCAGGAGCAAGATGTTGGGTGCAGGAGCTGGAAGATTTTCCAGACAGTGGTCAATTTTTAACAGCTGTTCCTGGAATTGCTGGGATGTTGCATCCGGAGGCTTGTAGACTACCACAATGACTAGGTTTTGGTTCTCGACCTTTACTGCTAAAACTTCCACTACGTCATTTGAGGCATTAAGCAGTTCTGTGCAAACAAGTGACTCTGCAATGTACAGGCCAACCCCCCCCTTTTGCCTGTTCACTCTGTCACATCTGTATAGGTTGTAACCTGGGATCCATACTTCGTTGTCCAAGTGATCCTTTATGTGGGTCTCAGTGAAAGCCGCGAACATTGCCTTTGCCTCTGCAAGCAGTCCACGGATGAAAGGTATTTTGTTGTTTGTAGCTGGCTTTAGACCCTGTATATTTGCAAAGAAGAATGTTATCGGACTGGTGGTATTGTTGGTACTGGGGGGGGATTTTTTTTCCGGCATTAGTATCTGTATCTGTTGGTTTGGAGTGGAGGCCATCGACTGTGGTTCCACTCCAGGAATGACTGGATTTGGTGTACGATTTCTGCCATTTCCTGCCAGTTTTTTTTCCTTCCTGGCACTAAAAAACCTCTCCCTCTT
Organism: Cherax quadricarinatus; assembly: GCF_038502225.1. Taxonomy (NCBI): domain Eukaryota; kingdom Metazoa; phylum Arthropoda; class Malacostraca; order Decapoda; family Parastacidae; genus Cherax; species Cherax quadricarinatus. The sequence goes on from NC_091293.1 coordinate 1,999,115, forward strand.
GAGTGGCTGTGGCTACCCAGGTTTTCCCCTGGCCTGGATGTTTTGTATCTTTTTGTCCCCTTTAGATGGTATGCCTGGCAATTTAAGTTATAGCACAGTCTTTCCTGTACTGAAGAGGTACACATTTCAGGGTGAAAAAGCTTACAGGAAGGGAGTTTGCATTTTCCTGTTTTCATATGGGCATGGCATTTTCTAGGGTGGTCATAGTTGCATGTCCCATCTGTTTTTCCAGATTTCCCATGCCAGCAGATACCAAGTGCATAGTATGTGCACAGGCTTGGTTTCCGCTTGCCTTGGGTTTCTGTGACTGTATTCCCTGTTGGTGCATGTTTCCCTGTCTTACTTCTATCCTCCCTAGCACCAACAATGGAGCTCCCACCAGTTGTTTTTGGTAATTTATCCTCACTATTGCTATTGGAGTCCTCTTGTTTGCTATTTCCTGCGGTGTTTCTAGTTTGCAATATTGGTTTTATCTTATCTTTGACTACACTTGTTTCCCTACTATGGCTCCTGTCCCCTATGAGGTCATTTATATGTATTCCTTCCTGCGTATAATTCCCGACTCCCTGGACAATATCTCCAGCTTCACCATTTCTGTCTCCCAGGACAGTATCTCCAGCTTCACCATTTCTGTCTCCCAGGACAGCACCTCCAGCTTCACCATTACTGTCTCCCAGGACAGTATCTCCAGCTTCACCATTTCTGTCTCCCAGGACAGCACCTCCAGCTTCACCATTTCTGTCTCCCAGGACAGTATCTCCAGCTTCACCATTTCTGTCTCCCAGGACAGCACCTCCAGCTTCACCATTACTGTCTCCCAGGACACCTCCAGCTTCACCATTACTGTCTCCCAGGACAGCACCTCCAGCTTCACCATTACTGTCTCCCAGGACAGCACCTCCAGCTTCACCATTACTGTCTCCCAGGACAGCACTATCAGCCCCACATTTACTGACTACCAGGACATCACCTCCAGCCTTACAGTTTATGACTACATGGCCAGTATCAATGGCAGTACCATTCAGCCCAGACATTTTATGTTCCCATCTGTTGTAGAAAGCTTCCAGGTTTTCTATGAAAGCAGCTTTGATGTTGTCCTCTTTTAATACCCTTGTGATTTTAGTCCACAGTTTTTCCTCATTTGAGCATACCCAAAAACACTTCTCTGTTTTAATACTGCTTGTAGCTAGTTCTGGGATATCTGCACAAGGGGCGTGACACCAATTTCCACAAAAATGACAATTTATCCATGTGGAAGCCCGTTTGTTTGACTGACCACAGACTACACAGGGCTTCATAATGATTTGAATGGTTGATTTACTGCAATTCTACTAGCAACCTCTTGAAAATTCTATTAATAACCTTAAATGAAGCTCTAGCTATTTGTATTTCTGTTTCTAACTCTTTTTGTATATTGGACAGCTTACCGTCACGTTCCTGATTTTTAATGTTTGTGTTTATAGGGCGCCTACAACCCCATCCGTTTACAGTCTGCTTTATTGTCCAACGAAACTGTTTGAAACCAGTCCCGGGTTCGGACCAGTCAAGGGTTCGGACCAGGCAAGGGTTCGGGCCAGTCGATCTGCTCTGATCAGTGGGTCACTTATTTAAAACATACTGGTCGGTGATTTGAGCTAACACATGAAGGATCTACTGGAAATTATCTACCCGAGTAATATGTGATTTGACTGATACAAAAGTATAACTTGCGTGTTGAAGAGCCGGTGATATCTGGCAGCTCCTACAATGACGAACGGTCACCTCCTTGTTTATCAATCGCTGTATCTGGCTTTTCTCTTTTTTTTTTTTTTTTTTTTTTTTTTTTTTTTACGTCTACACCACAATAAATGCTATATTATCACTATAGTTGACTGGTGCAAATTTTGGAGGAAGGACGCTTTTTCTGTAGTAATAATTGCTTCTCGTTGTGTATATTGCGACTGCTGGTAACTACAGGTTATATGAAATTCACTGTGTTTAATCTAATAATATAAAAACGGCACAAGACTCTCAATTGTAATTGCACCAAGGTCTTATATAAGTTGTTTACAAGAATTAGAGTATAACTAGATTTAAATTGACAGGATAAAATACACAAGTTAAGGTAGCAAAAAAATAGTAATAAAAAAAATGATAAAAATAAAAATGGCAATGACTTGGTTATAATATGCTAGTAAGATGGTAGACAGGATAATATAAAAGTTGTAGTTGAAAATACTAGTTTAAAAAAGTATAGAATAAAATGGTCAATAAAAGAAGTTTACAATAAGTTTGATCAATATAGTTTAAAGCAAAATTGGGCAATAATAGGGATTTTAGAATAAAATTGGGCAATTGAGTATTTCTTAAAGTGAGGTAGAATTATTGAGGACAAGTTATGGCTAGTTTATAATAAAATAAGATAGAACAGTGACGTGGTAAGTTGTAAAAAAAGGAGATAGATTCTGTAGATATTAAACAAATTAAGACTATGAGGTAGAATGGTCATTGAATACAACAATGACAATCAAAAGTAGTTGGGGTATTAGAATTTTAGGGGATCACAAATTTATGACAATATAACACTAACTGTGGACTGTGGGTATTATCTGCACTTTACTCTGATTCTGTTAGTCCAGCCTCACTTAGGAATGTTTTAAGGTCATGTTCTGTAGAGATGAAGTATCTCTTCCCAGTCGGCTGTTTCCTAACTGCGATTTTTCCATCCCTCACAAAGCACTGGTGGATTTTTTGGGCATAGCGTAATTTTCTTAGCCGATAAAGAAGGTTTTGTCTTGTTTTGGTAAGGCACTCATTGACGTAAACATCAGTTTTCATAGAAATAGATGTTTTTAGTAGGTTGTTTCTTTGTAGGCTAGTTTGGAATTTTAACAGCACTGTTTCTTTTACCTGCTTGGTAGCCCATCAGTTTGCAATCCTTTAGGTCATCACTATGTATGTTAAGGCGAAGGTGGTCCTTGATAAGCTGTAGGGTGGTCTCCATGCAGGTCTCTTGGGTGACTGTGGGTGGGAGATGTTTGCTGTTAACTACAACAGCGTCAGATAGTTGTTGTTGGTCATTATGGTCTTGGAAGTTGGTTATGACATTGGCAAGTTGTTGGTCCACTCTTGATCTTTCCTCTGTAATGTTGGTAATAACTAGAGTGACTTGGTCTTTTAGAGTGTTGATAGTGTCTAGGGACTGGGTGTGGGTGTTGCTTTGTTGTTCCAGAGTGTCTAGTTTATGTTCTAGAGCAGTGATCTTGTTGAGGTAATCTGCATTGCTAGCTTTTAGTTCCTGCATTTCTTGAGTTAGTTTGGTGATCGTTTGGTTCTGAATCGTAAGGAGTTTAGCTATTTCTGGGTCGGTGATCTTCTTGACATCAAATACTGGGAAGGAGTTATCTTGGACTGTGGCGGCAGCCATGTTTGTTGTTGTCTGTCGTGTGTTGTGGTGGTGCCGGTGGGTGATGAGGGTTGTGTCCTGGCTGGCAGTACCACAAGTTTTCCTCGTGTTTTTACTGCTCTCACCTTTGATGTTAGGAGTCCTTAGCTGGTTACTGGATCTTCTTTTATTGCTCTGACCCTTGTCCATTGGCTGTGGCTTTGGGTGTATGAAATGGGAAGGGTAGCCAAGACGGGAGAACGAATTATGAAGAGTGGAAATTTCTGCTGGAAGGAACTGAGGATCACAGATGAGGAGGGCACGGAGAAAGAGGGAGATAAGAACACTTTTTTTGACAGGGGAAGCATGATAGGAAAAGTAGTGAATGTATATGCCACTGTGCATAGGTTTATGGTAAATGGAAAATGAAAAACCTGTATCTGAGCAGTGGACATGGACATCAAGGAAAGGAAGCAAGGAATTAGATTCCCATTCAGCTTTAAACTTAATGGAAGGGGCAAGATTATTAAGAGCTTCAAGAAAAGGTTGGAAGAGACTGGAGTCATGAGGCCACAGAGCAAAGATGTCATCCACATAGCGGAGCCAGAGTGAAGGTTGCACATCGACGGTAGGAAGAACAGTCTCGAAGTATTCCATATAAAGATTAGCAAGGACAGGAGAGAGAGGAGAGCCCATAGCGATACCGAAGGTTTGAGAATAATATTTCCCTTGGAAGGAAAAGGAGTTAGAGTCCACACAGAGGCGGATCAGATCAAGAAAGACATCAGTGGGGATAGGGAGATGAAGAAACCCTTCATGGGCCTTCTCTCTAAGGAAATCAAGGACATTATCAAGAGGGACATTGGTGAAGAGGGACTCAACGTCAAGACTAAGCATCTTACAGGTTGGGAGAGAGCGAACCTGTTCAGTGAAGTCTTGAGAGTGACGGAGGTGGGCAGGAGAAAAAGTACCAAGAAAGGGAGTGAGGGTTTTGGCCAGCCAAGAAGCAAGAGAATAAGAGACAGAACCTCTAGAGGATATGATAGGACGAAGAGGAATATCAGGTTTATGAGTTTTGGGAAGGCCATAGAAATAGGGAATAGAGGGACAGATGACGCGAAACCGTTGAACAAGGTCAAAGTCAGGAGGACAGAGGTCGGAGAGAGTCCTTAGTTTTTTGTTGAAAGTTCTCTTGATGCGATCAAGAGGGTTGGAAACGAGAGGAGTGTAAGTGTGTGAGTCAGAGAGCAAGACATCAGCTTTACGGAGGTAATCCTCGCGATCAAGGATAACTACCGAATTACCTTTGTCAGAAGATAGTATGACAATGTTAGTGTTGGATTTAAGAGAAGAAAGGGCAAGTTGGTAACGGCGTGGAAGGTGGTGATTCTTAGAAAACAGACTAACAAGAGCAGGAAGGAGAGCACCACGAAAAATGGACAGGTCAGGAAGATTACGGAAGCGAGATTGACGAAAGGAATCAAAAGAGCTAATCAGGGAAATACCAGCGCGAGGAGTAGGCGAAGTGGCAAAGGAAAGGCCAAAACCAAGAAGTTCAAGCTCATACTGAGAGAGTGAGACAGAAGACAGATTAGTAACACAGTCAGTGAGGGAGAATTTAGACCAAGGGCTAGCTGAGATGAGACGTTGAAGTTCATTTTGTAGTTTGGAAGAATGAATTTGTGCATTCAGGCGAGCAGTGTCAAAGGCAATGGTAGAGAGAAGGTTACAGAGATCCTGTGGTAGAGCCGCAAAGAGAGCACGTTGACGTTGACGGAAAGTAAAGAAGGCATCTTCAACCTGTGATTTAGTAGAAAGAATGAGCTGTTGAAGTAGGAGACGGGCATGATCAGGAAAGGGAGTGCCCAGTGGGTTGGTTTTCAGGAAGTGGGAGAAGGAAGGGGGCAGAACTTGTTCAGCAAGACAGTCACGTAGGAAGCGAAGCTGATTCTTACGACGCCTGGTAGCAATAAGAGCAGCCTCATAAGATCGAAAGAGGGGTTTAAAAGAGGGAAGAACATTAAAAAAGTTGAAGAGAATATGACGCTTAACTGCGGGGTCCATAAATAACAAAAAAGGCACAATACCGTGACTGGAACGATACACAAATAACCCGCACATAAAAGAGAGAAGCTTACGACGACGTTTCGGTCCGACTTGGACCATTGACAAAGTCACACTAACCAGAGGTGGAGCAGGACGGCTATATATAGGCAGGAAGAGGTGGTGGTAGTAGTAGTAGTAGTAGTAGTACAAGAATTGTATATAATACCGACAAGATGAAATGAAATTAAGACGCATGCACAATACCCTATACCCTATATCAGCTAAGTCACGCCGCTATTCTTATAATTCCCCTTGGCGTGCACAGGTTGTTGTTGTTAAGGATGATTATAGGAAACGGAGAGAGACAATCAACAAATTTACGCTTTGTAAAGTAAAAGGACACAAGTGCAACTATCGGATCAATTCTCAGATCATCAATTCTCCACGCATCAACACCGCTCATTGAGTCTCAAAGTAAACTCAGAGGCTGCTGAAGGAGGGTATTATAGAACCGAGTAATTCCCCTTGGCGTGCACAGGTTGTTGTTGTTAAGGATGATTATAGGAAACGGAGACTGGCTATCGATTACTCTGAGACAATCAACAAATTTACGCTTCTTGATGGGTACCCTTTACCTCGAATTGATGATACAGTGAACGAAAACAATTGCTCAGTACTATGTGTTTAGCACAATTGATCTACAGAGTGCCTATCATCAAGTCCCTATAAGGAATGAAGATAAACCATACACAGCGTTTCAGGCTAGTGATGGCCTGTATCAGTTTACCAGAGTCCCTTTTGGAGTCACCAATGGGGTAGCCTGCTTCCAACGAATTATGGATTCACTCATTCAGGAAGAGCAACTCATGGGAACTTATGCGTATTTAGATAATGTTACCATTTGTGGCAAGACCCAGGAGGAACATGATGCAAACCTTGATAAGTTTTTGGAAGCCGCCAAGAAGAAAAATATCAGTTACAATGAGGAAAAGTGCACTTTTTCAACTAAAAGGCTTAGCATCCTTCGTTATGTAGTGGAAGGAGGTTCAATATTCCCAGACCCTGAACGACTACGACCTCTACGGGAACTTCCAATGCCTCAAGACAAAAAGTCACTCCGAAGAACTCTTGGTCTCTTTGCTTATTACTCACAATGGATCTACAACTATTCAAGTAAAGTCCACCCATTGAGTGCTACCACATTTCCTGTGACAAAGGAAGCAGAAGCCGCTTTCCATACTCTCAAACAGGACATTGAAAACTCAGTAGTTCAAGCCATTGATGAGTCCCTACCATTCGAAGTGGAAACGGATGCATCTGACATTGCCATTGCTGCAGTCTTATCTCAGGCAGGACGACCAGTAGCCTTCTTTTCGAGAACTTTTCAAGGATCAGAGAAGTGTTATGCTGATGTAGAAACGGAAGCCCAGGCCATCATAGAAGCAGTTCGCCACTGGAGGCATTATTTAACTGGTAGACATTTCACCATAAGGACTGACCAACGGTCCGTGATGTATATGTTCGACAAGAAGCACAAAAGTAGGATAAAGAATGACAAGATATTACGCTGGAGGATGGAACTATCGTGTTATGACTTTGATATTCTGTACCGACCGGGTCAAGAGAACATCTCACCTGATGCATTCTCTAGGTCCCACTGTGGAGCAGCATGTCATGATTTGCAATCACTCTCAGCGCTCCACAAGGCTTTGTGTCACCCAGGAGTTACACACCTGTACCATTTTGTCAAATCAAAGAACATGCCCTACTCAGTGGAAGATGTGCGACATGTGATCAGAGCATGCAGAGTGCATGCCAAATTTTCATCAGCCAGAGAAGACTCATCTCATAAAATCCACCCAGCCTTTCGAGAGACTGAATATAGATTTCAAAGGACCTCTACCAAGCATAAATCAGAATAGATATTTCCTTAACATAGTAGATGAATATTCAAGGTTTCCCTTTGTGTTCCCATGTGCAAATATGACTGCTTCAACTGTTATTAGTTGTCTTTCACAGTTGTTCTCTATTTTTGGTATGCCAGCTTATATCCATTCAGACAGGGGATCCTCGTTCATGAGTAACCAACTTCAGGAGTTTTTGGCTAGCAAAACAAGCAGAACAAGCTACAACCCTCAAGGCAATGGTCAAGTGGAGCGGTTCAATGGTACTGTATGGAAGGCAGTTACAATGACATCGAAGTCGCGCAATCTACCTGTTGAACACTGGCAAACTGTCCTACCTGAGGCTCTTCATTCTATTAGATCATTGCTGTGCACAGCTACTAATGCAACCCCTCATGAAAGACTCCTCAACTATTCACGTCGTTCCTCTACGGGAGCCTCCGTGACCACTTGGTTATGTCATCCTGGACCCGTTCTCCTGAAGAGTCACCGTAGGATGAACAAGACGGATCCTTTAGTGGAAGAGGTAGAGCTCTTGCAAGCTAATTCACATTACGCCCACATTCGCTACCAAAATGGTGAAGAGACTACAGTATCTATAAGACATTTACCCGCAGCTGAAATCCCCATTAGTGTGGAATCTAAAGATACACCAATAGATGTGAAAGATGCTTCGTTTTCTCCTGGAAAGCCCCTTGAGACTACCCCTTCAGAAATAGAGGATTCTGCTCCAGCAGTTAGTCAAACCCCGCTGGAAAATATTGAACCTGGTGAAGAGGCTCAAGGGCTACGAAGGTCGGGACGTGTACGTCGCCCACCTAACAGTTTGGGAGATTACTGTCTCTGATATTTTAGAAGGGGGAGATTGTAGTGATACTGCTCCTGTGGGGAGCAGCAACAGGATAATACTGCACCATCTCCCGGGGCCCTTAACAACAACAACAGTTTGGTGTGTGTCATGGGCGCCAACACATGGTGTGTGATTCTCTTCTTTTATATCAATATATTAGTGATGCAGATTACATGGTGAGTTTAAATATGTGGCCTGTAGTTATAACTTTTCTCTTGACATATGCAAGACATCACCATCCCTGTAGAAGCAGTTATTAGATGTACTAGCCATTATATTTTGTTGTTGCAGAAGTACTATGAAGATTCTATGTTCAATAAAGCCTAGAGATAAGGCCTCTGTTTCTATCACAACAGCTACCTCAGCTAGGCCATCATTACCGACATTAGCTGCAATCTTTACGTTGGCTACTTTTGTGTCCGGGTTATTATCACTATCAGTACTATTGTTACCATTATTACGATTAGATCCACCCTTACAAATAGCTATGTGGTGTCTTCCCTTGTTACACTGATAACAATGGTGCAAGTTAGCACGGCAATCCCTTACATCATGATTTCCTAGACACCTGATACATCTAGCAAGCTCTTCCGATCTTTCCACTTTAACATCCCATGAATTATAGGCATTACAGCTCTTAGAGAAATGAGTACCGTTGCAGAAGATACAATCTCTCCTTTCTTTGCCTGACCTCTTATCAACTGGGCTACCCTTATTGTGGTACTTCCTCCTCTTGCTTTGATGTGGAGAACCACTATTACTGCCCCCTGTCACTTGATATGTGCCTACGTAACCCCGTTTAATAGATGACTTATGATTATTGATATTGGGATAAAGTTTCCTTTTGTGGAACTTGACAGGTGCACTGGGGTCTGTAGACGTGGTATTCCTAGAGGTAATGGGTTGGCTGGTCTGCAGTTGGACAATTAGCTCCTGCAGGCCCACTCTTATTTCTTCCAACCCGAAGTAACCCTTGTGATATTTGTTAGATAACCACTCTACTGTCTTGTGGTTCAATTTATTCTGAATCAAGGCACTCAACAACCACTCTGCTCCTTCCAGATCATATTTATTACTCAAGGTCTTAAGAGTGCATTCTAGTTTGATCCTAAATTGCTGTAAGCTCTTGCGGTTGTGATCTTGAGTCTTCAAACTAGCCAAATTAGCTACTAGATCCAGCCTACTTTGCTCCAAGTTACCGTAAGTGACCTCCAACAAGTCAACTGCTTCACTATAGGAGTCATCTACATTTGGGAATGTTTGTATGAGAACATGCACATCTCCCCTTACTTGTCCCTTTAAATAGCATAATTTGGTAACACTTGCAAGATCACTCGTATCATGTACGACTGCTTTAAAGATAGACCAAAACTCCTCCCAGTTTTCTCCTGGATTAAACACAGGCATGCATAATTCTGGGAGTTTTGGTAGACACCTCTGATTTTCCTTACTAGGTTGACCAACAACATTGTCTACACCCTTTACCTTCTCTAAAGCCTTAGTTTTGCAGGACACAATGTTGTCCTCCACTTCATAATATTGATCCAGCAGCCGCTCCCTTTCAGCATCATCTGCACAATTCACCAGAAGATCGCTCTCACAGTCCTTATACCACAATTTATATGACTCATATCTACTTTCTAAGGCATCTAGGTGTAGCTTTAATTCATCAGGGTTTACTGTTTCTTGTCTCATTAACTCCATACACTTGTTGTATGATTTAGTAACATGACCCTTCCGAGCTTGTAGTGATGCTTTCTTTGCTTTGGCATCCATGGACTTGCCAGCCGCACTAACTTCCTCAGACCCAGCCATGGTTAGGGAATTAATAATCACCAATTATACGACTGAAGTAGACACTTTGTGTGAGTAATTCTTGCACTTGTATAAATCCTAGCCACCCATGTGCTAGTAATTAATTAGGCTAGTTATCATCCACCACACGACCGATTAAATTTGTGTACCCTATACCCACTTTCTTCAGTCACTTAATTATTAAGTAATTAATTCAATTAATTTTTCACTGATTGCATCCGGTTCAGGAAGGACCAGCGGTTAGATGTGGAAAATTTTATAGGAGTGATTACTTGTACGTACCTCGACATTACATGCATACGAGTAATCTCCTTGGGAGACAACAACGATGTTGTTTACCATAGTCACCCATGTAGACATGTGAGAAAACTTAACCACCTCTGGTCACTGCAGGTGGCCCCCTCGACCCTCACAATCTTATCCATATCTATCCGAGACCAGTATAAATTGGGTAGCACCCTCAAGTATGGTGCTACTAATTAATTGTGGACTGTATAGATTATATTAGTTTAACTGAATGAGGGGGGGGGGGTAGGTTACACATGGATATACCCATCAAGGAAAAAATGCTTGTACATAATCCCACCACTTACCAGATATTCTCTGGGGGTCACTTGATGTTGCTGGATCACCCATAACCTATCCAATTACAACATACCTAACTGGCCAGTATCAGTCTGCTATAACTAGAAGGGCTACTTAACTGTGGGTGATTGATACTCCTTATTTCCTCCATTCACCATCTCATTTTGGTGTCCTGCTACGCCGACACGGTTCTCATTCCAGCAGGACGAGGTATCCGTTGGTTTGTCCCGGTTTAGAAGTCGTGACTCAATGAACTTCACCTTCCTCGTCACGGGAACAACGAGGTGTAACTTGTTCACTCGGAGCAAGGCGACTTATTTCACTTCATGCATTCTCTTAACTTAGCGTTATTATTATTAATTACATTACAATTCACAAGGCGATTTAATGTCTCATAATTATTATACACATTAGAGATCACTCCATTAAGATCTGAGACCGATGAGTGATGATTAAACCAAGGGTAATTTTCCCCAGGACACAGTCCATGGTGACGTGCCAGTCACCCGGTCCTACCCTTATTCACCCATTTTACCACTCTATTACGGTGGTCCCGTAAATCACGTTCCCTCACTCTCCACCAGGAACAGTTACCACACTTCCTATTATGAATTGAGGCCTATATTAATCCTTAGGCCACCGTGAATGCCAATTTCCTGGTTCCATGCTTTCCCAGCCTCCCCACTACATTCAAAAACACTCCCCCCACCACGTGCCCCAGTTCGACCTATACCCCCGCACATCTGCGCAGGCGCAGCGGGAACCCAGTTGGTTCCATTCAAAATACAAATACATTTTGACCCAAATCAACACATTAAACACTTATTAGGCACTATAGCTTCGGAAATTAAATAATTTCCACAGCATCTATGCAACTCTTTTTAGGAAATGAAATTTTATTATTACCATTGGGAAAATTTTTCCCCTTGTGAAACTTGACAGATACCTCAGAGTTATTATGTGTTGCATCTTTAAAATGAGTTAGTTGGCTGGTCTGCAACTGAACAATTAATTCTTGTAGACCTAGTCTTATTTCCTCCAGACCAAAATAACCTTTGTGATATTTGTTTGAGAGTCATTCAAGTGTTTTACAGCTTAATTTATTCTGTACCATGGCACTCAATAACCAGTCTGATTCCTTCAGATTATATTTATTACTTAAAGTTTTGAGAGTGCTCTCCAGTTTAACTCTAAACTGCTGTAAACCTTTGTAAGTGTGATCTGGAGATTTTAAATTAACAATGATATTCACTAGATCCAACCAACTTTGTTCTATATTACCATAAGTGACTTTCAACAAGTCAACTGCTTCCTTGTAAGAGTCATCTACATTAGGAAAGGCTTGTATGAGTATGTGAGCATCTCCTCTTACCTGTCCTTTGAGGTAAAATAATTTAGTTACACAGGCTAGGTCACTCCCATCATGCACAGCTGCTTTAAAATTTGACCAAAACTCCTAGTTTTCTCCAGGATTAAATACAGGTAAACATAATTCTGGGAGTTTTGGCAAAGACATCTTACTTGTTGGAGCAGACTGATTAACTGCCTGGTTTACACATTTTAATTTATTCAAGGCCTGACTTTTACAAGAAAGAATCCTTTCCTCTAATTCATAATACTGATTAATCATAAGATCTACTTCATTCTCATCTACACAGTTTACTAACAAATCTCCTTCATATTTGTTGTAATATAATTTGTATGAATCATATCTATTACCTAAAGCATCTAAATACAATTTTAAATCATCGGTATTCACAGTTTCTTGATTCATTAATTCCAAACATTTATTATATGCCTTGGTTTCATGACCCTTTCTAGCTTGCAATGATGCTTTCTTTGCTCTATATTCCATATGTTTGTCTTCTATATTAATTTCCTCATTTTCAGCCATGATGCAGTGTATTAAATTCAACTTTATTAATAACACTGATTATGTACTAAATTATGCACTTTATAAAGGTAAATAGTACAACTTACCTTTGAATAAATCCTAGCTACCTGAGCTTAGTAATTACATGTAAGAAAATTATATAAATTTTAAATGTACATTAATACAAACCTTTAGCCAGCCTTGGCTTATCAAAATTAATGTTATACAAATTAATAAATCCTTGCCAGAATTTAGCATAGCAAATTAATATTATACACAATATAATCTTTAGCCACACTTTTCTTATCAATTACACATACACTGATCTAAATCTTGGCCAGAATTGTCTTATCAAATTAATATTATACAAATACATTAATTTAAATCCTAGCCACCTTGGCTTTGCAAAATTATTATTCACATTAATATAATTAGCTACACTTGGCTTATCAATTATACATACACTTATACACATCAATATAATCTTTAGCCACACTTGACTTATCCAAATTAATATTGTAATAATTATAATCCACTACACATTAAGTAAATTTGTGAACTTAACATCCACCTCCTTCTGTCATTTCACATATAATTATTAAGTAATTAACTAATTAATGACTTCACTAATTACCTCCGGTTCAAGAAGGACCAACAGGCAAATTAATTGTGGAAAATTGCATTTATCTGAATGTATCATTATGTACATAACAGTAAATGAACAAAGATAATTATTATTTATCAGTTTGACAAGTAGAAATATGGGACACCTAGGTCGCAAAAAATGTCCCCCTTCCATACCTACCACTGTCATATCCACAAGTTGCTCTGGACCTATTAATCATGAATGAAATATACATCACCAGGAATGCTGGTTAATTTATAAATTTGTGGACTGTATATTAAATTAAAAAACGATTATATATAAACACATTTATATAACAGAAGGAGAATATATCTTAATCATAACACTCACCAATTTGACTGGAAATCAAGGTGTATCATACTCAGAAAACCTCTGTCTATACATGAAAATAACAACTGGCCAGAGTTATAACATAACAGACTTACCTGAGGTTTCTGGAGCTGTCTTGTCCAGTTGCCTGATATCTCAAGTTATGCAGGAATGCACATCCATCAATTTCGCCTCCTATTTGAGAGATGTCAGCCCAATTTTAACCTCTAGAGCACGAAAAATTCTTCCCATTACACTAACGTTATATCCAATTCAAAATAACAATGGCGACTGTCTCTTCTTTTAAAAGTACACTTTTATTAAATACAATATAGGGCATCTATTTACCTTTAAATTACCGTATTTCTGGAAAATATACAGTATTTTCCACAGGTCACTTGATGTAGCTGGATCACCCACACCCTATCCAATTACAACATACCTAACTGGCCAGTATCAGTTGTTATAACTAGAAGGGTTACTTAACTATGGGTGATTGATGCTCCTTATTTCCTCCATTCACCATCTCATTTCGATGTACTACTACACTGACACGGTTCTTATTCCAGCAGGACGAAGTATCCGTTGGTTTGTCCCGGTTTAGAAGTCGTGATTCCATAAAAACTTCACTATCCTCGGGACAGGAACCACGAGGTAAACATGTGCACACTCACTCTGAGAATGGCAGCTCATATCGCTTCAACGATTCCTTAACTTAGTGTTATTATCACTGATTATTTCACAGCCCACCATAGGGTTTAACATCTCATAACTAGTATACACGTTAGAGGTCGCTCTATTAAGATTTGAGACCGATGAGTGATGATTAAATCACAGGTATTTTTCCCTGAACACACTCCATGGCATCTACCATTATTCACACATTTTACCACTTATTACAGTGGTCCTGTAAATCAAGTTCCCTCACTCTTCACCAGGAACAGTTACGACACTTCCTATTATGAAGTGAGGCCTATATTAATCCTTAGGCCGCCGTGAACGCCAATTTCTTGGTCCCATGCTTTCCCAGCCTCTTAACTCATTTCAAAACACTCCCGCCCCTGATGCCCCGTCTCGACCTCTGCCCATCAGCACAGGCACAGAGCTTCCCTGTTGGTTCTATTCCATTTTCAAATACATTTTTTTTGACCCATATCAACACATTAAACACCTATTAGGCACTAAGGCTTCGGAAAATTTAAATATTTTCCACACTGCGGCCGGGCGGAAGTCGTTGTTAGACAATTTAAATAATGTGGAGTACAATTTTCCCATCTTCACTGGCCACCTGGCGTGGGAACTCCAACATTGGTATTTACATAATCACCAATTAATTCTTTCCACCTGTTAACTCCTCAGGTAGGGCTCCATCCAAAGCACACTCAAGCTTCCATGCTTCTGGTATTAACAGTTTCCCTCTTATTGTAAGGTGTAACACTAAGCCTATACTCTCTGGGTTAATTTATTGGGCATACTGGAATTATCAGACTTTAACAATAACAAGTATCTCTCAGTATCCCAAGTCAGCCACATTACATTACTGCATACAGGCACTTCAACTCCAGGGCTATCCATATTTATTGATCCCTCAAAATGGACTAATTACTGTTCCATTCCCTCAGGGGCATCCTTGCACCTTGCATTATTTCATTAACCCCTTCATATATCCTTATTAGTTCCTCTTCAGTTGACGTCACACCCGGAAATTGTCCACATAAGATTATTTACCCAATTACTTGGCTCAGTGGACCACCTGTGCATTTGTGTGCATTTATCGTCGCCTGAAGTAGGAACAATTTATTATTTAACTGTTTATTAATTATATCATTATAAGCAGTCAACAATTTTGGTGTTTTGCTCATTTTGCAGAGCTGGGCCTTTAACTGTCCATATGCTAGTGTACTCGCATATAATCTAGTGATACCAGTGAATAGCAGAATACAGTGTTGCAGTAGCAACTAACCAGTATTATAATGGTACTTAGTGGAGTGGAGTGACTATCATTAGTTTCTCTTTTCTTGAAATACCAGACGTATACTGTGAATTTCATATAACCTGTAGTTACCAGCAGTCGCAATATACACAACGAGAAGCTGAAGATTGAGACACTTATACAGCATATGGGAATCTTTATTCAGGAAACGTTTCGCCACACAGTGGCTTCATCAGTCAAATACAAAGAGGAAGGCGTAAGGAGAGGAGGAGTATGAGGTAATCAGTCCCTCAGCCTGGAGTCGATGTGTTCAGTCCATCAATCTTGTAGAATGTACAGCATAGGGCCGTAGACGTGGCTTATATACTGTAGTGAGGTGAGGTGAAGCAGGCGGAGGCGGGGTCATAGTGGTACCATCCACTAGTCGAAGTAGGTCTTCGTCCAAAGGTTGAACAGGTGTTGAAGAATTCTTTGTAACAAGATCCCATGATGCTGCAGTGTCTGACAGTTGTGATGAATGGTTTGAAAAACCGACAAGTTGAAGATTGAGACACTTATACAGCATATGGGAATCTTTATTCAGGAAACGTTTCGCCACACAGTGGCTTCATCAGTCCAATACAAAGAGGAAGGCGTAAGGAGAGGAGGAGTATGAGGGACTGATTACCTCATACTCCTCCTCTCCTTACGCCTTCCTCTTTGTATTGGACTGATGAAGCCACTGTGTGGCGAAACGTTTCCTGAATAAAGATTCCCATATGCTGTATAAGTGTCTCAATCTTCAACTTGTCGGTTTTTCAAACCATTCATCACAACTGTCAGACACTGCAGCATCATGGGATCTTGTTACAAGAATTCTTCAACACCTGTTCAACCTTTGGACGAAGACCTACTTCGACTAGTGGATGGTACCACTATGACCCCGCCTCTGCCTGCTTCACCTCACCTCACTACAGTATATAAGCCACGTCTACGGCCCTATGCTGTACATTCTACAAGATTGATGGACTGAACACATCGACTCCAGGCTGAGGGACTGATTACCTCATACTCCTCCTCTCCTTACGCCTTCCTCTTTGTATTGGACTGATGAAGCCACTGTGTGGCGAAACGTTTCCTGAATAAAGATTCCCATATGCAATATAAGTGTCTCAATCATCAACTTGTCGGTTTTTCAAACCATTCATCACAACTGTCAGACACTGCAGCATCATGGGATCTTGTTACAAAGAATTCTTCAACACCTGTTCAACCTTTGGACGAAGACCTACTTCGACTAGTGGATGGTACCACTATGACCCCGCCTCTGCCTGCTTCACCTCACCTCACTACAGTATATAAGCCACGTCTACGGCCCTATGCTGTACATTCTACAAGATTGATGGACTGAACACATCGACTCTAGGCTGAGGGACTGATTACCTCATACTCCTCCTCTCCTTACGCCTTCCTCTTTGTATTGGACTGATGAAGCCACTGTGTGGCGAAACGTTTCCTGAATAAAGATTCCAATATGCTGTATAAGTGTCTCAATCTTCAACTTGTCGGTTTTTCAAACCATTCATCACAACTGTCAGACACTGCAGCATCATGGGATCTTGTTACAAGAATTCTTCAACACCTGTTCAACCTATGGACGAAGACCTACTTCGACTAGTGGATGGTACCACTATGACCCCGCCTCCGCCTGCTTCACCTCACCTCACTACAGTATATAAGCCACGTCTACGGCCCTATGCTGTACATTCTACAAGATTGATGGACTGAACACATCGACTCCAGGCTGAGGGACTGATTACCTCATACTCCTCCTCTCCTTACGATTTCCTCTTTGTATTGGACTGATGAAGCCACTGTGTGGCGAAACGTTTCCTGAATAAAGATTCCCATATGCAATATAAGTGTCTCAATCATCAACTTGTCGGTTTTTCAAACCATTCATCACAACTGTCAGACACTGCAGCATCATGGGATCTTGTTACAAAGAATTCTTCAACACCTGTTCAACCTTTGGACGAAGACCTACTTCGACTAGTGGATGGTACCACTATGACCCCGCCTCTACCTGCTTCACCTCACCTCACTACAGTATATAAGCCACGTCTACGGCCCTATGCTGTACATTCTACAAGATTGATGGACTGAACACATCGACTCTAGGCTGAGGGACTGATTACCTCGTACTCCTCCTCTCCTTACGCCTTCCTCTTTGTATTGGACTGATGAAGCCACTGTGTGGCGAAACGTTTCCTGAATAAAGATTCCCATATGCTGTATAAGTGTCTCAATCTTCAACTTGTCGGTTTTTCAAACCATTCATCACAACTGTCAGACACTGCAGCATCATGGGATCTTGTTACAAGAATTCTTCAACACCTGTTCAACCTTTGGACGAAGACCTACTTCGACTAGTGGATGGTACCACTATGACCCCGCCTCCGCCTGCTTCACCTCACCTCACTACAGTATATAAGCCACGTCTACGGCCCTATGCTGTACATTCTACAAGATTGATGGACTGAACACATCGACTCCAGGCTGAGGGACTGATTACCTCATACTCCTCCTCTCCTTACGCCTTCCTCTTTGTATTGGACTGATGAAGCCACTGTGTGGCGAAACGTTTCCTGAATAAAGATTCCCATATGCAATATAAGTGTCTCAATCATCAACTTGTCGGTTTTTCAAACCATTCATCACAACTGTCAGACACTGCAGCATCATGGGATCTTGTTACAAAGAATTCTTCAACACCTGTTCAACCTTTGGACGAAAACCTACTTCGACTAGTGGATGGTACCACTATGACCCCGCCTCTACCTGCTTCACCTCACCTCACTACAGTATATAAGCCACGTCTACGGCCCTATGCTGTACATTCTACAAGATTGATGGACTGAACACATCGACTCCAGGCTGAGGGACTGATTACCTCATACTCCTCCTCTCCTTACGCCTTCCTCTTTGTATTGGACTGATGAAGCCACTGTGTGGCGAAACGTTTCCTGAATAAAGATTCCCATATGCTGTATAAGTGTCTCAATCTTCAACTTGTCGGTTTTTCAAACCATTCATCACAACTGTCAGACACTGCAGCATCATGGGATCTTGTTACAAAGAATTCTTCAACACCTGTTCAACCTTTGGACGAAGACCTACTTCGACTAGTGGATGGTACCACTATGACCCCGCCTCTGCCTGCTTCACCTCACCTCACTACAGTATATAAGCCACGTCTACGGCCCTATGCTGTACATTCTACAAGATTGATGGACTGAACACATCGACTCCAGGCTGAGGGACTGATTACCTCATACTCCTCCTCTCCTTACGCCTTCCTCTTTGTATTGGACTGATGAAGCCACTGTGTGGCGAAACGTTTCCTGAATAAAGATTCCCATATGCTGTATAAGTGTCTCAATCTTCAACTTGTCGGTTTTTCAAACCATTCATCACAACTGTCAGACACTGCAGCATCATGGGATCTTGTTACAAAGAATTCTTCAACACCTGTTCAACCTTTGGACGAAGACCTACTTCGACTAGTGGATGGTACCACTATGACCCCGCCTCTGCCTGCTTCACCTCACCTCACTACAGTATATAAGCCACGTCTACGGCCCTATGCTGTACATTCTACAAGATTGATGGACTGAACACATCGACTCCAGGCTGAGGGACTGATTACCTCATACTCCTCTCCTTACGCCTTCCTCTTTGTATTGGACTGATGAAGCCACTGTGTGGCGAAACGTTTCCTGAATAAAGATTCCCATATGCTGTATAAGTGTCTCAATCTTCAACTTGTCGGTTTTTCAAACCATTCATCACAACTGTCAGACACTGCAGCATCATGGGATCTTGTTACAAAGAATTCTTCAACACCTGTTCAACCTTTGGACGAAGACCTACTTCGACTAGTGGATGGTACCACTATGACCCCGCCTCCGCCTGCTTCACCTCACCTCACTACAGTATATAAGCCACGTCTACGGCCCTATGCTGTACATTCTACAAGATTGATGGACTGAACACATCGACTCCAGGCTGAGGGACTGATTACCTCATACTCCTCCTCTCCTTACGCCTTCCTCTTTGTATTGGACTGATGAAGCCACTGTGTGGCGAAACGTTTCCTGAATAAAGATTCCCATATGCTGTATAAGTGTCTCAATCTTCAACTTGTCGGTTTTTCAAACCATTCATCACAACTGTCAGACACTGCAGCATCATGGGATCTTGTTACAAAGAATTCTTCAACACCTGTTCAACCTTTGGACGAAGACCTACTTCGACTAGTGGATGGTACCACTATGACCCCGCCTCTGCCTGCTTCACCTCACCTCACTACAGTATATAAGCCACGTCTACGGCCCTATGCTGTACATTCTACAAGATTGATGGACTGAACACATCGACTCCAGGCTGAGGGACTGATTACCTCATACTCCTCCTCTCCTTACGCCTTCCTCTTTGTATTGGACTGATGAAGCCACTGTGTGGCGAAACGTTTCCTGAATAAAGATTCCCATATGCTGTATAAGTGTCTCAATCTTCAACTTGTCGGTTTTTCAAACCATTCATCACAACTGTCAGACACTGCAGCATCATGGGATCTTGTTACAAAGAATTCTTCAACACCTGTTCAACCTTTGGACGAAGACCTACTTCGACTAGTGGATGGTACCACTATGACCCCGCCTCTACCTGCTTCACCTCACCTCACTACAGTATATAAGCCACGTCTACGGCCCTATGCTGTACATTCTACAAGATTGATGGACTGAACACATCGACTCCAGGCTGAGGGACTGATTACCTCATACTCCTCCTCTCCTTACGCCTTCCTCTTTGTATTGGACTGATGAAGCCACTGTGTGGCGAAACGTTTCCTGAATAAAGATTCCCATATGCTGTATAAGTGTCTCAATCTTCAACTTGTCGGTTTTTCAAACCATTCATCACAACTGTCAGACACTGCAGCATCATGGGATCTTGTTACAAAGAATTCTTCAACACCTGTTCAACCTTTGGACGAAGACCTACTTCGACTAGTGGATGGTACCACTATGACCCCGCCTCTACCTGCTTCACCTCACCTCACTACAGTATATAAGCCACGTCTACGGCCCTATGCTGTACATTCTACAAGATTGATGGACTGAACACATCGACTCTAGGCTGAGGGACTGATTACCTCATACTCCTCCTCTCCTTACGCCTTCCTCTTTGTATTGGACTGATGAAGCCACTGTGTGGCGAAACGTTTCCTGAATAAAGATTCCCATATGCTGTATAAGTGTCTCAATCTTCAACTTGTCGGTTTTTCAAACCATTCATCACAACGAGAAGCAATTATTACTACAGAAAAAGCGTCCTTCCTCCAAAATTTCCACCAGTCAACTATAGTGATAATATAGCATTTATTGTGGAGGAGACGAAAAAAAACTAGAAAAGCTAGATACAGCGATTGATAAACAAGGGTTGAGGCTCGACCGTTCGTCATTGTAGGAGCTGCCAGAAATCACCGGCTCTTCAACACGCAAGTTATACTTTTGTATCAATCAAATCACATATTACTCGGGTAGATAATTTCAAGTAGATTCTTCATGTGTTAGCCCAAATCACTGACTAGTATGTTTTAAATAAGTGACCCACTGATCAGATCAGATCGACTGGTCCGAACCCTCGACTGGTCCGAACCCTTGATGGTCCGAACCCTTTACTGGTTTCAAACGGTTTCGTTGGACAATAAAGCAGACTAAACGGATGGGGTTGTAGGCGCCCTTATCAAACACAAACAATAAATATAAATCAGGAACGTACACGGTAAGCTGTCCAATATACAAGTATAGTTAGAAATAGAAATACAAATAGCTAGAGCTTCATTTAAGGAGGTTATTAATAGAGTATTCAAGAGGTTGCTAGTAGAATTACAGTAAATCAACCATTCAAGTCATTATGAAGCTCTGTATAGTCTGCAGTCAATCAAACAAACGGGCTTCCACATGGATAAATTGTCATTTTTGTGGAAATTGGTGTCACGCCCCTTGTGCAGATATCCAAGAACTAGCTACAAGCAGTATTAAAACAGGGAAGTGTTTTTGGGTATGCCCAAATGAGGAAAATCTGTGGACTAAAATCACAAGGGTATTAAAAGAGGATAACATCAAAGCTGCTTTCATAGACAACCTGGAAGCTTTCTACAACAGATGGGAACATAAAAAGTCTGAGCTGAATGGTACTGCCCTTGATACTGGCCATGTAGTCAGAAACTGTAAGGCTGGAGGTGATGTCCTGGTAGTCAGTAAATGTGGGGCTGATAGTGCTGTCCTGGGAGATAGTAATGGTGAAGCTGGAGGTGCTGTCCTGGGAGACAGTAATGGTGAAGCTGGAGGTGCTGTCCTGGGAGACAGTAATGGTGAAGCTGGAGGTGCTGTCCTGGGAGACAGTAATGGTGAAGCTGGAGGTGCTGTCCTGGGAGACAGTAATGGTGAAGCTGGAGGTGCTGTCCTGGGAGACAGTAATGGTGAAGCTGGAGATTTTGTCCAGGTAGTCGGGAATTATACGCAGGAAGGAATACATATAAATGACCTCATAGGGGACAAGAGCCGTAGTGGGGAAGCAAGTGTAGTCAAAGATAAGATAAAACCAATATTTCAAACTAGAAATACCACAGGAAATAGCAAACAAGAGGACTCCACTAGCAATAGTGAGGGTATATTACCAAAAACAACGGGTGGGAGCTCCATTGTTGGTGCTAGGGAGGATAGGAATAAGACAGGGAAACATGCACCAACAGGGAATACAGTCACAGAAACCCAAGGCAAACGGAAACCAAGCCTGTGCACATACTATGCACTTGGTATCTGCAGACATGGGAAATCTGGAAAAACAGACGGGACGTGCAACTACGACCACCCTAGAAAATGCCATGCCCATATAACAACAGGAAAATGCAAACTCCCTTCCTGTAAGCTTTTTCACCCTGAAATGTGTACCTCTTCAGTACAAGAAAGACTGTGCTATAACTTAAATTGCCAGGCATACCATCACCATCTAAAGGGTACAAAAAGATACAAAACATCCAGGCCATGGGAAAACCTGGGTAGCCACAGCCACTCAAGAGGGAGAGGTTTTTTAGTGCCTGGATGGAAAAAAAACTGGCAGGAAATGGCAGAAATCGTACACCAAATCCAGTCATTCCTGGAGTGGAACCACAGCCGATGGCCTCCACTCCAAACGAACAGATTCAGATACTAATGCCGGAAAAAAAATCCCTCCCCTGTACCAACAATACCACCAGTCCGATGACATTCTTCTTTGCAAATATACAGGGTCTAAAGCCAGCAACAAACAACAAAATACCTTTCATCCGTGGACTGCTTGCAGAGGCAAAGGCAATGTTCGCGGCTTTCACTGAGACCCACATAAAGGATCACTTGGACAACGAAACATGGATCCCAGGTTACAACCTATACAGATGTGACAGAGTGAACAGGCAAAAGGGGGGGGGGGTTGGGCTGTACATTGCAGAGTCACTTGTTTGCACAGAACTGCTAAATGCCCCAAATGATGTAGTGGAAGTTTTAGCAGTAAAGGTCGAGAACCAAAACCTAGTCATTGTGGTAGTCTACAAGCCTCCGGATGCAACATCCCAGCAATTCCAGGAACAGCTGCTAAAAAATGACCACTGTCTGGAAAATCTTCCAGCTCCTGCACCCAACATCTTGCTCCTGGGGGATTTCAACTTAAGGCACCTAAAATGGAGGAATATAGCAAATAATATTGTTGCAGTAATAACACCAGGAGGCAGCTCTGATGAAAACTCACACTCACACGAGCTTTTAAATCTCTGCACAAAATTCAATTTAAACCAGCAAATAATAGAGCCTACTAGACTGGAGAATACACTAGACCTCATCTTCACTTACAATGATGATCTGATAAGAAATGTCACCATATCAAAAACAATATACTCAGATCACAACATAATTGAGGTTCAGACATGTATGCGTGGAGCCCCAGACTCCGACATAATGAGACTAGTCACGAGGCAGCATTCACCAAATTCAACTTCAATAACAAAAACATAAAGTGGGACCAAGTAAACCAAGTCCTAACCGATATAAGCTGGGAAGATATACTAAGCAACACAGACCACAACTTGTGCCTAGAACAGATTAACTTGGTGGCACTCGATGTATGCACAAGGCTTATTCCTCTAAGAAAAAGGAGGAGTAGATGTAAAATAGAAAGAGACAGGCGCTCCCTTTACAGGCGACGGAAAAGAATAACAGAGCGGCTAAAAGGGGTCAATATATCTGAAATGCGTAGGGAGACACTGGTCAGAGAAATAGCAAGCATCGAACTTAAGCTAAAGGAATCTTATAGGAGTCAGGAATAGCGGGAAGAACTAAAAGCCATAAATGAAATCGAAAGAAACCCGAAGTGTTTCTTCTCCTATGCCAAATCAAAGTCGAGAACAACGTCCAGTATTGGGCCCCTACTTAAACAAGATGGGTCCTACACAGATGACAGCAAGGAAATGAGTGAGCTACTCAAGTCCCAATATGACTCAGCTTTTAGCAAGCCGCTAACCAGACTGAGAGTCGAAGATCAAAATGAATTTTTTATGAGAGAGCCACAAAATTTGGTTAACACAAGCCTATCCGATGTTATCCTGACGCCAAATGACTTCGAACAGGCGATAAATGACATGCCCATGCACTCTGCCCCAGGGCCAGACTCATGGAACTAAGTGTTCATCAAGAACTGCAAGAAGCCCCTATCACGAGCCTTTTCCATCCTATGGAGAGGGAGCATGGACACGGGGGTCGTCCCACAATTACTAGAAACAACAGACATAGCCCCACTCCACAAAGGGGGCAGTAAAGCAACAGCAAAGGACTACAGACCGATACCTGGAGTTTACCTGGAGAGAGTTTCGGGGGTCAACGCCCCCGCGGCCCGGTCTGTGACCAGGCCTCCTGGTGGATCAGCGCCTGATCAACCAGGCTGTTGCTGCTGGCTGCACGCAAACCAACGTACGAGCCACAGCCCGGCTGATCAGGAACTGACTTTAGGTGCTTGTCCAGTGCCAGCTTGAAGACTGCCAGGGGTCTGTTGGTAATCCCCCTTATGTGTGCTGGGAGGCAGTTGAACAGTCTCGGGCCCC
Organism: Cherax quadricarinatus; assembly: GCF_038502225.1. NCBI lineage: Eukaryota > Metazoa > Arthropoda > Malacostraca > Decapoda > Parastacidae > Cherax > Cherax quadricarinatus. Next base: position 2,023,618 of record NC_091293.1, read on the forward strand.
TGACACTTATTGTATGGTCTCTTAACGTGCTAGTGACACCCCTGCTTTTCATTGGGGGGATGGTGCATCGTCTGCCAAGTCTTTTGCTTTCGTAGTGAGTGATTTTCGTGTGCAAGTTCGGTACTAGTCCCTCTAGGATTTTCCAGGTGTATATAATCATGTATCTCTCCCTCCTGCGTTCCAGGGAATACAGGTTTAGAAACCTCAAGCGCTCCCAGTAATTGAGGTGTTTTATCTCCGTTATGCGCGCCGTGAAAGTTCTCTGTACATTTTCTAGGTCGGCAATTTCACCTGCCTTGAAAGGTGCTGTTAGAGTGCAGCAATATTCCAGCCTAGATAGAACAAGTGACCTGAAGAGTGTCATCATGGGCTTGGCCTCCCTAGTTTTGAAGGTTCTCATTATCCATCTTGTCATTTTTCTAGCAGATGTGATTGATACAATGTTATGGTCCTTGAAGGTGAGATCCTCCAACATAATCACTCCCAGGTCTTTGACGTTGGTGTTTCGCTCTATTTTGTGGCCAGAATTTGTTTTGTACTCTGATGAAGATTTAATTTCCTCATGTTTACCATATCTGAGTAATTGAAATTTCTCATCGTTGAACTTCATATTGTTTTCTGCAGCCCACTGAAAGATTTGGTTGATGTCCGCCTGGAGCCTTGCAGTGTCTGCAATGGAAGACACTGTCATGCAGATTCGGGTGTCATCTGCAAAGGAAGACACGGTGCTGTGGCTGACATCCTTGTCTATGTCGGATATGAGGATGAGGAACAAGATGGGAGCTAGTACTGTGCCTTGTGGAACAGAGCTTTTCACCGTAGCTGCCTCAGACTTTACTCTGTTGACGACTACTCTCTGTGTTCTGTTAGTGAGGAAATTATAGATCCATCGACCGACTTTTCCTGTTATTCCTTTAGCGCGCATTTTGTGCGCTATTACGCCATGGTCACACTTGTCGAAGGCTTTTGCAAAGTCTGTATATATTACATCTGCATTCTTTTTGTCTTCTAGTGCATTTAGGACCTTGTTGTAGTGATCCAGAAGTTGAGACAGACAGGAGCGACCTGTTCTAAACCCATGTTGCCCTGGGTTGTGTAACTGATGGGTTTCTAGATGGGTGGTGATCTTGCTTCTTAGGACCCTTTCAAAGATTTTTATGATATGGGATGTTAGTGCTATTGGTCTGTAGTTCTTTGCTGTTGCTTTACTGCCCCCTTTGTGGAGTGGGGCTATGTCTGTTGTTTTTAGTAACTGAGGGACGACCCCCGTGTCCATGCTCCCTCTCCATAGGATGGAAAAGGCTCGTGATAGGGGCTTCTTGCAGTTCTTGATGAACACAGAGTTCCATGAGTCTGGCCCTGGGGCAGAGTGCATGGGCATGTCATTTATCGCCTGTTCGAAGTCATTTGGCGTCAGGATAACATCGGATAGGCTTGTGTTAATCAAATTTTGTGGCTCTCTCATAAAAAATTCATTTTGATTTTCGACTCTCAGTCTGGTTAGCGGCTTGCTAAAAACTGAGTCATATTGGGACTTGAGTAGCTCACTCATTTCCTTGCTGTCATCTGTGTAGGACCCATCTTGTTTAAGTAGGGGCCCAATACTGGGCGTTGTTCTCGATTTTGATTTGGCATAGGAGAAGAAATACTTTGGGTTTCTTTCGATTTCATTTATAGCTTTTAGTTCTTCCCGCGATTCCTGACTCCTAAAGGATTCTTTTAGCTTAAGTTCGATGCTTGCTATTTCTCTGACCAGTGTCTCCCTACGCATTTCAGATATATTGACCTCTTTTAGCCGCTCTGTTATTCTTTTCCGTCGCCTGTAAAGGGAGCGCCTGTCTCTTTCTATTTTACATCTACTCCTCCTTTTTCTTAGAGGAATAAGCCTTGTGCATACATCGAGTGCCACCGAGTTAATCTGTTCTAGGCGTAAGTTTGGGTCTGTGTTGCTTAGTATATCTTCCCAGCTTATATCTGTTAGGACTTGGTTTACTTGGTCCCACTTTATGTTTTTGTTATTGAAGTTGAATTTGGTGAATGCTCCCTCGTGATTAGTCTCATTTTGTCGGTCTGGGGCTCCTCGCATACATGTCTGAACCTCAATTATGTTGTGATCTGAGTATATTGTTTTTGATATGGTGACATTTCTTATCAGATCATCATTGTTAGTGAAGATGAGGTCTAGTGTATTCTCCAGTCTAGTAGGCTCTATTATTTGCTGGTTTAAATTGAATTTTGTGCAGAGATTTAAAAGCTCGTGTGAGTGTGAGTTTTCATCAGAGCTGCCTCCTGGTGTTATTACTGCAACAATATTATTTGCTATATTCCTCCATTTTAGGTGCCTTAAGTTGAAATCCCCCAGGTGCAGGAGCTGGAAGATTTTCCAGACAGTGGTCAATTTTTAACAGCTGTTCCTGGAATTGCTGGGATGTTGCATCCGGAGGCTTGTAGACTACCACAATGACTAGGTTTTGGTTCTCGACCTTTACTGCTAAAACTTCCACTACGTCATTTGAGGCATTAAGCAGTTCTGTGCAAACAAGTGACTCTGCAATGTATAGGTTGTAACCTGGGATCCATATTTCATTGTCCAAGTGATCCTTTATGTGGGTCTCAGTGAAAGCCGCGAACATTGCCTTTGCCTCTGCAAGCAGTCCACGGATGAAAGGTATTTTGTTGTTTGTTGCTGGCTTTAGACCCTGTATATTTGCAAAGAAGAATGTTATCGGACTGGTGGTATTGTTGGTACTGGGGGGGGATTTTTTTTCCGGCATTAGTATCTGTATCTGTTGGTTTGGAGTGGAGGCCATCGACTGTGGTTCCACTCCAGGAATGACTGGATTTGGTGTACGATTTCTGCCATTTCCTGCCAGTTTTTTTTCCTTCCTGTCACTAAAAAACCTCTCCCTCTTGAGTGGCTGTGGCTACCCAGGTTTTCCCATGGCCTGGATGTTTTGTATCTTTTTGTCCCCTTTAGATGGTATGCCTGGCAATTTAAGTTATAGCACAGTCTTTCCTGTACTGAAGAGGTACACATTTCAGGGTGAAAAAGCTTACAGGAAGGGAGTTTGCATTTTCCTGTTGTCATATGGGCATGGCATTTTCTAGGGTGGTCATAGTTGCACGTCCCATCTGTTTTTCCAGATTTCCCATGCCAGCAGATACCAAGTGCATAGTATGTGCACAGGCTTGGTTTCCGCTTGCCTTGGGTTTCTGTGACTGTATTCCCTGTTGGTGCATGTTTCCCTGTCTTACTTCTATCCTCCCTAGCACCAACAATGGAGCTCCCACCAGTTGTTTTTGGTAATTTATCCTCACTATTGCTATTGGAGTCCTCTTGTTTGCTATTTCCTGCGGTATTTCTAGTTTGCAATATTGGTTTTATCTTATCTTTGACTACACTTGTTTCCCTACTATGGCTCCTGTCCCCTATGAGGTCATTTATACGTATTCCTTCCTGCGTATAATTCCTGACTACCTGGACAAAATCTCCAGCTTCACCATTACTGTCTCCCAGGACAGTATCTCCAGCTTCACCATTTCTGTCTCCCAGGACAGCACCTCCAGCTTCACCATTACTGTCTCCCAGGACAGCACCTGCAGCTTCACCATTATTGTCTCCCAGGACAGCACTATCAGCCCCACAGTCTTACAGTTTGTGACTACATGGCCAGTATCAAGGGCAGTACCATTCAGCCCAGACTTTTTATGTTCCCATCTGTTGTAGAAAGCTTCCAGGTTTTCTATGAAAGCAGCTTTGATGTTGTCCTCTTTTAATACCCTTGTGATTTTAGTCCACAGATTTTCCTCATTTGGGCATACCCAGAAACACTTCTCTGTTTTAATACTGCTTGTAGCTAGTTCTGGGATATCTGCGCAAGGGGCGTGACACCAATTTCCACAAAAATGACAATTTATCCATGTGGAAGCCCGTTTGTTTGACTGACCACAGACTACATACAGCTTCATAACGATTTGAATGGTTGATTTACTGCAATTCTACTAGCAACCTCTTGAATATTATATTAATAACCTTAAATGAAGCTCTAGCTATTTGTATTTCTGTTTCTAACTCTTTTTGTATATTGGACAGCTTACCGTCACGTTCCTGATTTTTAATGTTTGTGTTTATAAGGGCGCCTACAACCCCATCCGTTTACAGTCTGCTTTATTGTCCAACGAAACTGTTTGAAACCAGTCCCGGGTTCGGACCAGTCAAGGGTTCGGACCAGTCAAGGGTCCGGACCAGTCGATCTGCTCTGATCAGTTGGTCACTTATTTAAAACATACTGGTCGGTGATTTGAGCTAACACATGAAGGATCTACTGGAAATTATCTACCCGAGTAATATGTGATTTGACTGATACAAAAGTATAACTTGCGTGTTGAAGAGCCGGTGATATCTGGCAGCTCCTACAATGACGAACGGTCACCTCCTTGTTTATCAATCGCTGTATCTGGCTTTTCTATTTTTTTTTTTTCCGTCTCCACCACAATAAATGCTATATTATCACTATAGTTGACTGGTGCAAATTTTGGAGGAAGGACGCTTTTTCTGTAGTAATAATTGCTTCTCGTTGTGTATATTGCGACCGCTGGTAACTACAGGTTATATGAAATTCACAGTAACGTCTCGTAACATCCCATATCATAAAAAAATCTTTGAAAGGGTCCTAAGAAGCAAGATCACCACCCATCTAGAAACCCATCAGATACACAACCCAGGGTAACATGGGTTTAGAACAGGTCGCTCCTGTCTGTCTCAACTATTGGATCACTACGACAAGGTCCTAAATGCACTAGAAGATAAAAAGAATGCAGATGTAATATATACAGACTTTGCAAAAGCCTTCGACAAGTGTGACCATGGCGTAATAGCGCACAAAATGCGTGCTGAAGGAATAACAGGAAAAGTCCGTCGATGGATCTATAATTTCCTTACTAACAGAACACAGAGAGTAGTCGTCAACAGAGTAAAGTCCGAGGCAGCTACGGTGAAAAGCTCTGTTCCACAAAGCACAGTTCTCGCTCCCATCTTGTTCCTCATCCTCATATCCGACATAGACAAGGATGTCAGCCACAGCACCGTGTGTTCCTTTGCAGATGACACCTGAATCTGCATGACAGTGTCTTCCATTGCAGACACTGCAAGGCTCCAGGCGGACATCAACCGAATCTTTCAGTGGGCTGCAGAAAACAATATGAAGTTCAACGATGAGAAATTTCAATTACTCAGATATGGTAAACACGAGGAAATTAAATCTTCATCAGAGTACAAAACAAATTCTGGCCACAAAATAGAGCGAAACACCAACGTCAAAGACCTGAGAGTGATCATGTCGGAGGATCTCACCTTCAAGGACCATAACATTGTATCAATCGCATCTGCTAGAAAAATAACAGAATGGATAATGAGAACCTTCAAAACTAGGGAGGCCAAGCCCATGATGACACTCTTCAGGTCACTTGTTCTATCTAGGCTGGAATATTGCTGCACGCTAACAGCATCTTTCAAGGCAGGTGAAATTGCTGACCTAGAAAATGTACAGAGAACCTTCACGGCGCGCATAACAGAGATAAAACACCTCAATTACTGGGAGCGCTTGAGGTTCCTAAAACTGTATTCCCTGGAACGCAGGCAGGAGAGATACATGATTATATACATCTGGAAAATCCTAGAGGGACTAGTACCGAACTTGCACACGAAAATCACATACTACGAAAGCAACAGACTTGGCAGACGATGCAACATCCCCCCAATGAAAAGCAGGGGTGTCACTAGCACGATGGAAATAAATGGTATAAAATACCGACACAATGGAAATATAAACACAAATGCAGTATAATGTGATCCTTTATTGACAGGATCACTTTGTACTGCATTTGTGTTTATATTTCCACTGTCACTAGCACGTTAAGAGACCATACAATAAGTGTCAGGGGCCCGAGACTGTTCAACTGCCTCCCAGCATATATAAGGGGGATTACCAACAGACCCCTGGCAGTCTTCAAGCTGGCACTGGACAAGCACCTAAAGTCGGTTCCTGACCAGCCGGGCTGTGGCTCGTACATTGGTTTGCGTGCAGCCAGCAGCAACAGCCTGGTTGATCAGGCTCTGATCCACCAGGAGGCCTGGTCACAGACCGGGCCGCGGGGGCGTTGACCCCTGGAACTCTCTCCAGGTAAACTCCAGGTATGCCATCCTATAATTAGTAGGTAATTCTGGACGGTTGAGCTTCCACGGAAGTCGCACCCAGTTATGTCCAGATTCAAATTTAACATCCTTCAGGTATTGTTCCTGAGTAAAGGAATCATTTGGACTTTCCTCATTTATATTAATCCCTATGCTGTCCAGCTCCCATAAATTAGACTGGTTCAACATCATCCTCGATACAAGAATGCTTGTACTGGGTTGACCTTTTATGAGTAAGCCACCGTGACTGTATTTCCTACTTCCTCTAGTCATTATTACTACATAAGAACATAAGAACATAAGAATGTAGGAACACTGCAGAAGGCCTACTGGCCCATACGAGGCAGGTCCTTATCAAAACGACATCTACCTAAAGCTACCCAAGAAATAACTCCCGTACCCCATGACACCAATCAAACCCAGCCCCTCCCACTCAAATATTTGTCCAGTCTCTTCTTAAAGCTACCCAAGGTCCTAGCCTCTATCACCCCACTGGGAAGACTGTTCCACGCATCCACAACTCTGTTAGAAAACCAGTACTTACCTATGTCCTTTCTAAATCTAAATTTATCCAACTTAAATCCATTATTCCTGGTTCTTACCTTGTTCGACACCCTCAGTACTTTATTAATGTCTCCCTTGTTTATGCCCGTCATCCACTTATACACCTCAATGATATCTCCCCTCATTCTACGCCTCTCCAGGGAGTGGAGATTTAAGGCTTTAAGTCTATCTTTATACGGGAGGTTCCTTACACAGTAAATCATTTTAGTCATTCTTCTCTGTATTTTCTCTAATGAGTCTATGTCCATCCTGTAGTAAGGGGACCAAAACTGAGCAGCATAATCTAAATGAGGCCTCACTAGTGATGTATAGAGCTGTAAAATAACTTTTGGACTTCTGTTACTTATACTTCTTGAGATAAATCCAAGTAATCTGTTGGCCTTGTTGCGCACACTAAGGCACTGCTGTCTTGGCTTTAGATTTCTGCTTACCATGACTCCCAAGTCCTTTTCACATTCTGTATGACCAAGCTCTACTTCACCTAGATTATAGCTTCGAGGGTTATTTTCATTACCAAGGGCAAGTACCTTACACTTATCCACATTAAACTTCATCTGCCATTTTTCAGACCAAGACATTAGTTTGTTCAAATCGTCCTGGAGTTCATTGATATCCTCCTCAGAGTGAATTATACGGCCTATCTTTGTATCATCAGCAAACTTACTCATGTCACTAGAGAGAACCCGCAGTAATGGATTTAAATTAGATAAGTTTAGATTTAGAAAGGACATAGGAAAGTATTGGTTTGGAAATAGGGTAGTTGATGAGTGGAACAGTCTACCTAGTTGGGTTATTGAGGCTAGGACTTTGGGTAGTTTCAAATTTAGGTTGGATAAGTACATGAGTGGGAGGGGTTGGATTTGAGAGGGTCTTGTTTCTTGGGTGGCATTGAAAATTGGGTTGGTCAAATGTTTGTTAGTGGGATGAATTGTAAAGGACCTGCCTAGTATGGGCCAACAGGCCTGCTGCAGTGTTCCTCCTTTCTTATGTTCTTATGTTCTTATGTAATCCCTTCATCAAGGTCATTAATGTAAATTATGAACAGGAGAGGGCCTAAAACTGATCCTTGTGGAACGCCACTAGTGACTAATCCCCATTCAGATTTCACTCCATTATGAGATTAAGACACATGTGCAACATCTGGGTATCTTTATTGTAGACGTTTCGCCATCCAGTGGCTTTATCAATACAAATTCTAGGACATAACTTGAAGACAGTAGAACTATGTACAGAAGATGAGGTAATCAGTCCCTCAACCTAGGAGTAGGTGCGAAGAGCACCATAGTGACTTCGTTCACTCCATTAATTGTAACTCTCTGCTTTCTATTGGTAAGCCATGCCTCAATCCATGCTAGAACTTTACCTCCTATACCATGAGCTGCCACTTTTCTTTAGAGTCTCTTGTGAGGTACTCTGTCGAAGGCTTTACTAAAATCCAAATAAACAATATCATATTCCTTATCACTGTCAACTGCCTCAAATGTTCTATTGAAGAACGTCAGCAAGTTTGTCAGGCAGGAACGACCTCTCGTGAATCCATGCTGAGATTCATTTATCAAGTTATGCTCTTCAAGGTGACTTCTGATAATGTCAGCTATAATTGATTCTAATAACTTGCCCACTATAGATGTCAGGCTTATTGGACGGTAATTTGAAAGAGTGGACTTATCCCCTGATTTGAATATAGGAACCACATTAGCCATCTTCCATAACTCTGGCACAACACTGGTAAGGATGGACGCATTGAATACACTCGTTAATGGCTGACTAAGCTCCATCTTGCATTCCTTAAGTACCCTTGAAAACAACTCATCGGGTCCCGGGGACTTATTTTGTTTCAGTTTGTCTATCTGTTTAATAACCATGTCTCTCGTGACAGTAATATTAGTTAACTTAAATTCATCAGGAACTAAATAATTGTTAATTACTGGAATCTCATTTACATCTTCCTGTGTAAAAACTGACAGAAAGTAGTCATTAAATAAGGAACACATTTCCAGTTCATTATCCGTCAGCTGTCCATTCCCAGATTTCAGTTCACCTTCGTCCTATACACTTGAAAGAACCCCTTTGGATTAGTCTTTGATTCATTAGCAACTCTAATTTCATAGTCACGTTTAGCCTTTCTAATCCCCTTTTTTACTTCTCTTTTAAGCTGAACATATTGGTCAGTAAGGTTAACCTCTCCTCTTCTGATGCGCCTATAAATTCCCCTTTTCTCCCCTAATAGATGTTTTAGCCTCTATTAGGGTAGTCTGCCATATATTACATGGCCCGTACCAGTTTTGAGGAGAGTGACGCCTCATGGTTTTGGATTTATGCCCTTTATCCTGAATTATTACATCCAACACCGGCAAGGCTACCTCAGTTAGGCCATCATTATTGCCATTAGCTGCAACCTTTACATCAGTCACTGTAGTGTCAGGGTTATTAACATTATCATTATTGTCACCATTATTATAAGAATTACATACAACCCTGCACATAACTGTATGGTGTCTTCCCTTGTTGCATTGAAAACAACTGTTCAATTTGGTATGACAATCCTTTACATTATGATTGTCTAGACATCTGATACATCTGTCAAGTTCTTCCATTTTTTCCACTTTAATATCCCATGAATTATAGGTATTACAGTTCTTAGTGAAATGAGTACCCTGGCAGAAAAGACAGTCTCTCTTTTCCTTGCCTGACCTCTTACCTTGATGTGAGGAACCACTATTACTGATTCCTGTCACTTGATATGTGTCTATGTAACCCTTAATAATGATTATTACCACTGGGATTATTTTTCCCTTTTGAGACTTGACAGATACCTCAGAGTCATTAAGTGTTATATCCTTACAACTGTTTGGCTGACTGGTCTGCAATTGAACAATTAATTCTTGCCGACCTAGTCTGATTTCCTCCAGACCGTACTCTGGAGATTTTGGCAAACACATCTTTTGCACTAATAGGCTCATCAACTGCCTGGTTTACACCCTTTAATTTATTCAAAGCCTTACTTTTACAGGACAGTTTTTCTTCCAATTCGTAATGCTGATTAATTAAAACATTCATTTCCTTTCCATCTGCACAATTCTCCAGCAGATCTCTCTCACAGTCTTTATACCACAATTCGTACCACTCAAATCTACTCTCTAAAGCATCTAAATATAACTTTAATTCATTAGGGTTCACGGCTTCTTGATTCATTAAATCCAAGCACTTGTATGCCTTCGTCATATGGCCTTTAATAGCCTGTAATGATGCTTTCATTACTCTAAAATCCACGGACTTGTCAGCCACATTAACTCCATCAGATCCAGTCATGGTTATAGGATTACCAATCACCGATTATGCAACTTAAGTAGACGTTTTATAAGAGTAATTCTTGCACTTTACTCTTGTATAAATCCTAGCCACACATATGCTAGCAATTATTTGGGCTAATTATCAACCACCACACGATCGATTAAATTTGTGTACCCTATACCCACTTCCTTCAATCAGTCACTTAATTATTAAGTAATTAATTCAATTAATTTTTCACTGATTGCATCCGGTTCAGGAAGGACCAACGGGCAGGTACGGAAAATTTACAAGGGGTTACCTGTATGTACCTCAACATTACATGCATACAAGTAATCTCATTGGGAGACAACAACCATATTGTTTACCGTAGTCACCCCGTGTAGACATGTGAGAAAACTTAGCCACCCTTGGTCACTGCAGGTGGCTCCTTTGACCTTACAATCTTACCCATATCTATCCGAGACCAGTACGAATTGGATAGCACCCACAAGTACGGCGCTACTAATTAATTGTGGACTGTATAGATTATATTAGTTTAACTGAATAAGGGGGGAGTAGGTTGCACACGTAAATATCCATCAAGGGAAAAACACTTGTATATAATACCACCACATACCAGATATTCACTGGTGGTCACTTGTAGCTGGATCACCCACAACCTATCCAATTTCAACATACCTAACTGGCCAGTATCAGTTGTTATAACTTGAAGGGTTACTTAACTATTGGTGATTGATGCTCCTTATTTCCTTCATTCACCATCTCATTTCGATGTCATGCTACACCGACATGGTTCTTATTCCTGCAGGAAGAGGTATCCGTTGGTTTGTCCCGGTTTAGAAGTCGTGACTCCATAAAAACTTCACTATCCTCGGGACAGGAACCACGAGGTAAACATGTGAACACTCACTCTGGGAATGGCAGCTCATATCGCTTCAACGATTCCTTAACTTAGTGTTATTATCACTGATTATTTCACAGCCCACCATAGGGTTTAACATCTCATAACTAGTATACACGTTAGAGGTCGCTCTATTAAGATTTGAGACCGATGAGGTCTCAAATCTTAATAATTTTCCCCTGAACACACTCCATGGCATCTGCCATTATTCACACATTTTACCACTTATTACAGCGGTCCCGTAAATCACGTTCCCTCACTCTTCACCAGGAACAGTTACAACACTTCCTATTATGAAGTGAGGCCTATATTAATCCTTAGGCCGCCGTGAACGCCAATTTCTCGGTCCCATGCTTTCCCAGCCTCTTAACTCCACTCAAAACGCTCCCGCTCCTGATGCCGCGTCTCGACCTCTGCCCATCAGCACAGGCGCAGAGCTTCCCTGTTAGTTCTGTTCCATTTTCAAATACATTTTTTGACCCATATCAATACATTAAACACCTATTAGGCACTATAGCTTCGGAAAATTTAAATATTTTCCACAACAATTAAGTCTGCTCCACTGAATTCTACAGTCACCAATTATTAAAACTTATTATATGTGTTTCGGTGGTTGCACAATCCGAGAAAGGTATCCTCGTATCCACTAATCTCAGCCTCATCTACTTCAGTGAACACAATGAGAATAATACAGAGTGTGGCATAGGTTTCTAATGCAGTTAAATATCAGGACTGATGATCTGTGGCCAGTTTAAAGACGCATTCACATGCTATCACATGGAAACTAATATTCGATGTCTTCAATAAAAACAACATATATGCACCAACACAACACAAAATGCCCTGCATGACTATGAGCTTTTTGCATGTGCAACTAATGTTACTCATCTCTGTACAAACACTATCATGCTGCAATAAAATTATTATTATTATTATTATTATTATTATTATTATTATTATTATTATTATTATTATTATTATTATTATTATTATTATTGTTATTATTATTATAAAATCAATTTGAACCTTCTACTAAGATACACTAGTTTTAGAAACTTAAGGACAGTTATAAGATACATTGTCTAGTTGTGACACACACCAGCAGCTGAAGGTACACCAGCAGCTGAAGGTACACCAGCAGCTGAAGGTACACCAGTAGCTGAAGGTACACCAGCAGCTGAAGGTACACCAGCAGCTGAAGGTACACCAGCAGCTGAAGGTATACCAGCAGCTGAAGGTACACCAGCAGCTGAAGGTACACCAGCAGCTGAAGGTACACCAGCAGCTGAAGGTACACCAGCAGCTGAAGGTATACCAGCAGCTGAAGGTACACCAGCAGCTGAAGGTACACCAGCAGCTGAAGGTATACCAGCAGCTGAAGGTACACCAGCAGCTGAAGGTATACCAGCAGCTGAAGGTACACCAGCAGCTGAAGGTACACCAGCAGCTGAAGGTATACCAGCAGCTGAAGGTACACCAGCAGCTGAAGGTACACCAGCAGCTGAAGGTATACCAGCAGCTGAAGGTACACCAGCAGCTGAAGGTACACCAGCAGCTGAAGGTACACCAGCAGCTGAAGGTACACCAGCAGCTGAAGGTATACCAGCAGCTGAAGGTACACCAGCAGCTGAAGGTACACCAGCAGCTGAAGGTATACCAGCAGCTGAAGGTACACCAGCAGCTGAAGGTATACCAGCAGCTGAAGGTACACCAGCAGCTGAAGGTATACCAGCAGCTGAAGGTACACCAGCAGCTGAAGGTATACCAGCAGCTGAAGGTACACCAACAGCTGAAGGTATACCAGCAGCTGAAGGTACACCAGCAGCTGAAGGTACACCAGCAGCTGAAGGTATACCAGCAGCTGAAGGTACACCAGCAGCTGAAGGTACACCAGCAGCTGAAGGTATACCAGCAGCTGAAGGTACACCAGCAGCTGATGGTATACCAGCAGCTGAAGGTACACCAGCAGCTGAAGGTACACCAGCAGCTGAAAGTACACCAGCAGCTGAAGGTACACCAGCAGCTGAAGGTACACCAGCAGCTGAAGGTATAACAGCAGCTGAAGGTACACCAGCAGCTGAAGGCACACCAGCAGCTGAAGGTACACCAGCAGCTGAAGGTATACCAGCAGCTGAAGGCACACCAGCAGCTGAAGGTACACCAGCAGCTGAAGGTACACCAGCAGCTGAAGGTATACTAGCAGCTGAAGGCACACCAGCAGCTGATGATATACCAGCAGCTGAAGGTACACCAGCAGCTGAAGGCACACCAGCAGCTGATGATATACCAGCAGCTGAAGGTACACCAGCAGCTGAAGGCACACCAGCAGCTGATGATATACCAGCAGCTGAAGGTACACCAGCAGCTGATGATATACCAGCAGCTGAAGGTACACCAGCAGCTGATGATATACCAGCAGCTGAAGGTACACCAGCAGCTGAAGGCACACCAGCAGCTGATGATATACCAGCAGCTGAAGGCACACCAGCAGCTGATGATATACCAGCAGCTGAAGGTACACCAGCAGCTTATGGTATACAAGCAGCTGAAGGTACACCAGCAGCTGAAGGTATACCAGCAGCTGAAGGTACACCAGCAGCTGAAGGTACACCAGCAGCTGAAGGTACACCAGCAGCTGAAGGTACACCAGCAGCTGAAAGTACACCAGCAGCTGAAGGTACACCAGTAGCTGAATGTATACCAGCAGCTGAAGGTACACCAGCAGCTGAAGGTATAACAGCAGCTGAAGGTACACCAGCAGCTGAAGGTACACCAGCAGCTGAAGGTACACCAGCCGCTGAAGGTACACCAGCAGCTGAAAGTACACCAGCAGCTGAAGGTACACCAGCAGCTGAAGGTACACCAGCAGCTGAAGGTATACCAGCAGCTGAAGGTACACCAGCAGCTGAAGGTATACCAGCAGCTGAAGGCACACCAGCAGCTGATGGTATACCAGCAGCTGAAGGTACACCAGCAGCTGATGGTATACCAGCAGCTGAAGGTACACCAGCAGCTGAAGGTACACCAGCAGCTGAAGGTACACCAGCAGCTGAAAGTACACCAGCAGCTGAAGGTACACCAGCAGCTGAAGGTATATCAGCAGCTGAAGGTACACCAGCAGCTGATGGTATACCAGCAGCTGAAGGTACACCAGTAGCTGATGGTATACCAGCAGCTGAAGGTACAGCAGCAGCTGAAATTACACCAGCAGCTGAAGGTACACCAGCAGCTGAAGGTACATCAGCAGCTGAAGGTACACCAGCAGCTGAAGGTACACCAGCAGCTGAAGGTACACCAGCAGCTGAAGGTACACCAGCAGCTGAAGGTACACCAGCAGCTGAAGGTACACCAGCAGCTGAAGGTACACCAGCAGCTGAAGGTACACCAGCAGCTGAAGGTACACCAGCAGCTGAAGGTACACCAGCAGCTGAAGGTATACCAGTAGCTGAAATTACACCAGCAGCTGAAGGTACACCAGCAGCTGAAGGTACACAAGCAGCTGATGGTACACAAGCAGCTGAAGGTACACCAGCAGCTGAAATTACACCAGCAGCTGAAGGTACACCAGCAGCTGAAGGTATACCAACAGCTGAAGGTATATCAGCAGCTGAAGGTACACCAGCAGCTGAAGGTACACCAGCACCTGAAGGTACACCAGCAGCTGAAGGTACACCAGCAGCTGAAGGTACACCAGCAGCTGAAGGTACACCAGCAGCTGAAGGTACACCAGCAGCTGAAGGTACACCAGCAGCTGAAGGTACACCAGCACCTGAAGGTACACCAGCAGCTGAAAGTACACCAGCAGCTGAAGGTACACCAGCAGCTGAAGGTGTAACAGCAGCTTAAAGGTCCACCAGCAGCTGAAGGTACACCAGCAGCTGAAGGTACACCAGCAGCTGAAGGTATACCAACAGCTGAAGGTACACCAGCACCTGAAGGTACACCAGCAGCTGAAGGTACACCAGCACCTGAAGGTACACCAGCAGCTGAAGGTACACCAGCACCTGAAGGTACACCAGTAGCTGAAATTACACCAGCAGCTGAAGGTACACCAGCACCTGAAGGTACACCAGCAGCTGAAATTACACCAGCAGCTGAAGGTACACCAGCAGCTGAAGGTACACCAGCAGCTAAAATTACACCAGCAGCTGAAATTACACCAGCAGCTGAAGGTACACCAGCACCTGAAGGTACACCAGCAGCTGAAAGTACACCAGCAGCTGAAGGTGTAACAGCAGCTTAAAGGTCCACCAGCAGCTGAAAGTACACCAGCAGCTGAAGGTACACAGCAGCTGAAGGTACACCAGTAACTGAAGGTACACCTGCAGCTGAAGGTACACCAGCAGCTGAAGGTACACCAGCACCTGAAGGTACACCAGCAGCTGAAGGTACACCAGCAGCTGAAGGTACACCAGCAGCTGAAGGTACACCAGCAGCTGAAGGTATACCAGCAGCTGAAGGTATACCAGCAGCTGAAGTTACACCAGTAGCTGAAGGTATACCAGCAGCTGAAAGTACACCAGCAGCTGAAGTTACACCAGCAGCTGAAGATATACCAGCAGCTGAAGGTACATCAGCAGCTTAAGGTACACCAGCAGCTGAAGGTATACCAGCAGCTGAAGATATACCAGCAGCTGAAGGTACATCAGCAGCTTAAGGTACACCAGCAGCTGAAGTTACACCAGCAGCTGAAGATATACCAGCAGCTGAAGGTACATCAGCAGCTTAAGGTACACCAGCAGCTGAAGGTATACCAGCAGCTGAAGGTACACCAGCAGCTGAAGGTACACCAGCAGCTGAAGATATACCAGCAGCTGAAGGTACATCAGCAGCTTAAGGTACACCAGCAGCTGAAGGTATACCAGCAGCTGAAGGTACACCAGCAGCTGAAGGTACACCAGCAGCTGAAGATATACCAGCAGCTGAAGGTACACCAGTAGCTGAAGGTACACCAGCAGCTGAAGATATACCAGCAGCTGAAGGTACACCAGCAGCTGAAGGTAAACCAGCAGCTGAAGGTACACCAGCAGCTGAAGGTACACCAGCAGCTGAATGTATACCAGCAGCTGAAGGTACACCAGCAGCTGAAGATACACCAGCAGCTGAAGGTATACCAGCAGCTGAAGGTACACCAGCAGCTGAAGGTAAACCAGCAGCTGAAAGTACACCAGCAGCTGAATGTACACCAGCAGCTGAAGGTACACCAGCAGCTGAAGGTACACCAGCAGCTGAAGGTACACCAGCAGCTGAAGGTATACCAGCAGCTGAAGGTACACCAGCAGCTGAAGGTAAACCAGCAGCTGAAGGTATACCAGCAGCTGAATGTACACCAGCAGCTGAAGGTATACCAGCAGCTGAAGGTACACCAGCAGCTGAAGGTAAACCAGCAGCTGAAGGTATACCAGCAGCTGAAGGTACACCAGCAGCTGAAGGTATACCAGCAGCTGAAGGTACACCAGCAGCTGAAGGTACACCAGCAGCTGAAGGTACACCAGCAGCTGAAAGTACACCAGCAGCTGAAGGTACAGCAGCAGCTGAAGGTATACCAGCAGCTGAAAGTACACCAGCAGCTGAAGGTAAACCAGCAGCTGAAGGTACACCAGCAGCTGAAAGTACACCAACAGCTGAAGGTACACCAGCAACTGAAGGTACACCAGCAGCTGAAGGCACAGCTGCACTATAAGTATGAATCAACTCAGAAATTGTATTCTCATGTTTTCCAGGTTGATAGTGATAAGTCTAGTGGGCGAACCATTCACAAATTATTGCACGAAAAGCGGTATTTCAGTTTTCCCAATTTCAATAAAAATGACAAATTGGCGCCTACACTACTCAAAATCAATCCAAAAATTTCTCTACGATTCACCAGTGTTTAAGGTTTGAAGCCTATCAGAAGAGGCATTTTCCCCATTTTCGACAGAAACCTATTTGTTTAGTAAAAACTCGCGTGTTAAAAATTATGCAAGGCAAAATGAATGCGAATCAATGTTTGGAGTTCATATTAATCCCAGTGTGGAAAATTATTGTAGCTGTGGAAATTTTTACATAATTTTCCTGAAGTTATAATGTATAAATTTCAGTAATGTAAATAATATGTAAAACGTGTTGCTGGTGATCTAAATTTAATTTTCGATTGAAGAAAGAACCAGCAGCTACGGAGTGAGGGGGAGAGGTGGGACGCCATAATGAAAAAATAGGGGGAGATTGGTCACGATAATATTGGAATTGAATCGGACGTCATCGGGGCAAAATTTGAGTGGAACAGCCTCAGACGACAATTAAATAATGCAGTAATGTCCCCCAATGAATAACTGGAATGAAATTCGTGTGAAACCCGTATAATAGATTTTTAGATTTTGCCACCGAAGTGGCTAGTTTATTGTGCGCCCCATATCCATCCTGTGGACGGTAGCGCAAGAGCATATGGATACACAAAAGCCTAGGAACTAGGTCCAAAAGGGTTAACAGGTGTACATTTGGGCTTTGTGGAAAATACTGTATATTTTCCGGAAATGAGGTAATTTATAGGTAAATAGGTGGCCTATATTGTATTTAATAAAAATTATGTTATCGAAAATGGGAAACCCTGCGCCTGCGCAGAAGAGACTCGCCATTGTTGTTTGAATTGGACACAAACGTTAGTGAATATTGGGAAGAATTTTCGTGATCTAGAGGTAAAATTGCGTTGACACCTCTCAAATAGGAGACGAAATTGTTGGATGTGCATTCCTGCATAACTTGAGATATCAGACGACTGAACAAGACAGCTCCAGGAACCTCAGATAAGCTATCTAGATTTGTGTTATAATTCTGGCCAGTATTTTCATAAATTTAGACAGTGAGGTTTTCTGAGTATGATACACCTTGATCTCCAGTCAAATTGGTGAGTGATTTTAAGATATTCTCCTTCTGTTATGTGTATGTGTATCTATAATCATTTTTTAATTTTAATATACAGTCCACAAACTTATATATTTACCAGAATTCTTGTTGATGCATCTTTTATTTATAATTAATAGGTCCAGATCAACTTGTGGATAAGACAGTTGTAGGTTTCGAAGGGGGACATTTTTGCGACCTAGGTGTCCCAAATTCCTACTTGTCTATGTAACTGATAAATAATAATTATCTTTGTAATCATTTACTGTTATGTACATAATGAGTTACATACAGATAAATGTAATTTTCCACAGTTTTTTTTAGTTATCTACATATCTAGAGTTCACTTATCTATTACATGCAAATTTAGGAAATTTGCTTAGTATATCTGGTATCGTATTTTCATTAATAAGATATCTTGACATGTCACATAGGTTATTATACTGTCTGTCTCTGTATTCCTCAATAAGTGGACAATTAAGCATATAGTGTTCAAGACAGTGACCATATGCCTGATCACATAATTTACATTTAGTTTGATCATCATCTGTGTCTCCTAAACTGCCAGAAGTACTTGTAACCAAGCCTAAGCCTGGCCACTACAACATCAGTCAGTCTGTTTACATTGCAAGTTGCTCCATAAACATACTTATCTACGTTCATGTTATCATAGTGGGTTATAGATCTACTCAGGCTTCTAACTGCATTCCTATAACAATCATTTTCATTATTTACTTCTCTCCTAATATTATTCCTAATGCTAGACACAGTTATACCAAAGTTATATTCTACATTCTCCTTCTGGGTACTCTTCTTGGTTAGCATATCAACTTTATCATGCAGGAGTAATCCAGTGTGTGACGGGATCCATAGCAATTGTACATTAATTCCTTTGTCCCTGATTTTTGAGTATCTATACCCGGCTTCTCCAATGACCATGTTGTTGGAGTCATTATATGAGTTAAGAGCTTTCAGTGATGATATAGAATCAGTAATGATGATAGAGTCAAGCTCGGTGTCATAGATTAGCTTTAGCGCCACTAGGATTGCAAACAATTCAGTTTGCAGTGTAGACGCCCAGTTGTTAATTCTTATGCCTAACTCAAAAAAGTTTATTATCGTTCTTAACTAGGGAGGTGGCAACAAGAGCAGATGCAGCCCTGCCAGAAGACTCCTGTTTAGATCCATCAGTATATATAACTTGTGATAACTTATTGCTACCAGCTAGGCGAGAAATTTCTTCTTGAGCAGTTGCTGTAACAAGTGATTTAAGGAAGGGATTACTAGCAATGAGCTTCTTGGGAGGGACTTATAGGTATGTGATATTAAATGAACACATCTTCCATGGAGGGGTGAAATTCTCTTGTTGCCTACAGTGATACAGTTCATGCAGGTTATAAAACTTAATGCAATTACACGTTTTCACAATCCATTTATTATTATTATTATAATCAAGGGGGAAGCGCTAAACCCGGAGGATTATACAGCGCCTGGGGGGGGATGTGGAAGGCATTCAGGCTTAATTCGGGGAACTGGAGCACAGATCCAATTCCTAAATCAAGAGCCCCTCACCAACATCAAGGAACCTTCCTTGAGGGGACAATCCATTTAGATCTGTGTGTATTTACCTCTAGACAGTTGGTAAGATTCATTGTGACAGTGTCTGGTTCATTTCTTAACATTCTAATACCGAGTACAGTGTTAATAACAATCCTAACACTGATACTAGAAATACCAAGCTCCTTCCTCATATTAAGAACCTTTGTAGATTTGGGACACCCAAGAATAATTCTGAGAGCTTCATTTTGTATTAACTCCAAGGGTAGAGTGGTAAGATTGGATAAATTGGAGGGCGCCGGTTGTTTCCCTGCAACACGCCTTGGATAAGTAACGCTCACCTATTTTGTACAGTAGTTTTACGTTGGCCTTCGTAATTTCTAGGTGTCTAGGTAACGTTACTGTGTGTTTCACCTGTGGTCCAAATGGTAAGTGTTAATATTCAAAATTTATTTAATGTGTTCACCATATGCTGTTATAGTGTTGATATCAAGTGTAATAGACCCTGCCACATGTTCATTCAAGTCACAAACAATTTAAACTGTCCAATAATTCAGTTTTACCAGAGTTACTGGTTTTCTTAAATATTAGTAAATAATTAGGTCATGCTTGGTGTGGGTGTGGTCGAGGAGTCACTTTTCTGAGACCTATTGTGACTTAAGTCCCACTTGCCTCAGAGGTGTAACTAAATCCGGTGAATAATAATTGTCTTACATCTTACGCAAATTACAGGTATGTAAATAATAGTGAATCTCGTGCATGAAATTTCTCACAGTAGCCATGACTGCTGGTGTCCAACTGTAACTGTTACATAAAAAAATTAAAGAACCTTTGTTTATTCCTTTGGATGTGAGACTCACAAATCAAGCAACCAACTTTAAGAGTCCTAGGTTGTTAATAATTATTATAATCAAATTAAGCGCTAAACCCACAAGGGTCACAGCGCTGCAGGAAGGGATGTGAGAGAGTAAGGAAGAGGACTTGAGCGCCTGGGAACTGGTAATGGGAGGAAATTATAGTTGATCCCAGGAAGAGAAGGGCAGGTAAAGTTTCCCTTCATCAAGAGTCCTTTACCAGCATCAAGAGCTCTTCACCAACGTCAAGATACCTTCACCAGCAACGAGAGCCCTTCAACATCAAGAGACCTTCATCAGCATCAAAATACTTTCACCAACGTCATAATACCTTCATCATCAAGAGCCCTTCACCAACCTCAAGAATCCTTCATCAGCGTCAAAATGTCTTCAGCATCAAGAGCCCTTCACCAGCATCAAGATACCTTCACAGCATCAAGATACCTTCAGAGCATCAAGAGCCCTTCATCAGCACAAAGAGCCCTTCACCTACAAGATACCTTCACAACATCAAGAGCCCTTCACCGGCACCAAGAGCCCTTCACCAGCATAAAGAGCTCTTCATCAGTGTCAAGAGCCCTTCACCAGAATCAAGAGCCCTTCAACAGCATCAAGAGCCCTTCAGCAGTATCAAGAGTCATTCACCATCAAGAGCCCTTCACCAGCACAAGAGCCCTTCAACATCAAGAGCCCTACGCCAGCATCAATATACCTTCACCAGCATCAAGAGCCCTTCACCAGCATCAAGATATCTTCACCAGCATCAAGAGCCCTTCACCAGCATGGAGATACCTTCATCAGCATCAAGATACCTTCACCAGCATCAAAATACCTTCACCAGTATCAAGAGCCCTTCATCAACATCAAGAGACATTCACCAGCATCAAGAGCCCTTCACCAGCATCAAGATCTCTTTACCAGCATCAAGATACCTTCACCATCATCAAGAGCCCTTCACCAATATAAAGATGCCTTCACCAGCATCAAGAGCCCATCAACATCAAGAGACATTCACCAGCATCAAAAGTCCTTTACCAGCATCAAAAGCCCTTCACTAACATCAAGATATCTTCACCAGCATCAAGAGCCCTTCAACATCAAGATACCTTTATCAGCATCAAAAGTCCTTCACCAGCATCAATATACCTTCACCAGCATCAAGAGCTCTTCACCAGCGTCAAGAGCCCTTCAGCACAAGAGACCTTCACCAACATCAAGAGCCCTTCACCAACATCAAGATATCTTCACCAGTATCAAGAGCCCTTCACCAGCATCAAGAGCCCTTCATCAGCATCAAGATACCTTCACCAGCATCAAGATACCTTCACCAGTATCAAGAGCCCTTCACCAGCATCAAGATCCCTTCACCAACATCAAGATCCCTTCACCAGCATCAAGAGCCCTTCACAACATCAAGATCCCTTCACCAACATCGAGATATCTTCAGCATCAAGAGTCCTTCAACATCAAGAGCCCTTCACCAACATCAAGAGATCTTCATCAGCATCAAGAGTCGTTCACCAACATCAAGATACCTTCACCAGCATCAAGAGCCCTTCCCCAATATCAAGATACCTTCACCAATATCAAGAGCCCTTCCCAATATCAAGATCCTTCAATATCAGAGCCCTTCAACATCAAGAGACCTTCAACATCAAGAGCCCTTTACCAACATCAAGAGTCCTTCACCAGCATCAAGATACTTTCACCAGCACCAAGAGCCCTTCAGCATCAATATACCTTCACCAGCATCAAGATACATTCTCCAGCATCAAGAGCCCTTCAGCATCAAGAGCCCTTCACCAGCATCAAGATACATTCTCCAGCACCAAGAGACCTTCACCAGCATCAAGAGCCCTTCGCCAGTATCAAGAGCCCTTCACCAGCATCAATAGCCCTTCTCCAGCATCAAGAACCCTTCACCAGCATCGACAGCTCTTCAACAAGATGCCTTCATCAGCATCAAGAGCCCTTCACCAACATCAAGAGTCCTTCACCAACATCAAGATACTTTCACCAGCACCAAGAGCCCTTCAGCATCAAGATACCTTCACCAGCATCAAGATACATTCTCCAGCACCAAGAGCCCTTCACCAGCATCAAGAACCCTTCATCAGCATCTAGAGCCCTTCGACAGCATCAAGATACCTTCTCCAGCATCAAGAGCCCTTCGACAGAATCAAGAGCCCTTCGACAGCATCAAGAGCCCTTCAACAAGATACCTTCTCCAGCATCAAGAACCCTTCACCAGCATCAAGAGTCCTTCCCAAGCATCAAGAGCCCTTCACCAGCATCAAGATCCCTTCACCAGCATCAAGAGCACTTCAAGATACCTTCAGCATCAGGAGCTCTTCACCAACAAGATACCTTCACCAGCATCAAGATACCTTCACCAACATCAAGAGCCCTTCACCAGCATCAAGAGTCCTTCACCAGCATCAAGAGCCCTTCACCAGCATCAAGATAACTTCGCCAGCATCAAGATACCTTCACCAGCATCAAGAGCCCTTCAACAGCATCAAGATAACTTCAGTATTAAGATATCTTCACCAGCATCAAGAACCCTTCCCCAGCATCATGAGCCCTTCACCAACAAGATGCCTTCACCAGCATCAAGATACCTTCACCATCAAGAGCCCTTCACCAGCATCAAGAGTCCTTCAGCATCAAGAGCCCTTCACCAGCATCAAGATACCTTCACCAGCATCAAGAGCCCTTCAACAACGAGATACCTTCACCAGCATCAAGATACCTTCACCAACATCAAGAGCCCTTCACCAGCATCAAGAGTCTTTCACCAGCATCAAGAGTCCTTCATCAGCATCAAGATAACTTCAGCATCAAGAGCCCTTGACCAGCATCAAGAGTCCTTCACCAGCATCAAGACCCCTTGACCAGCATCAAGAGTCCATCAACATCAAGAGCCCTTCACGAGCATCAAAACAACTTCAGCATCAAGAGCCCTTCACCAGCATCAAGATACCTTCACCAGCATCAAGAGCCCTTGACCAGCATCAAGAGCCCTTCAACAACAAGGTGCCTTCCATAAAACAATGAATTCTGAATTGTTGTTTTTAAAATAAGAAATTACCTTTCCGTAACTTGGTAATATGAAGTGTGTAAGTCAAGTTTAGCTTCTATCATGTGGAAATATAACTCAGTGAATAAGACATGTTCCATACTTAAGTATCTGTTATGGAGACCTTTTACCAACCAGTGGCTTTATTTATCCAATACTACTGGAGACAATGGAAGACATGGAGTAGTATAATGGAATCAGTCCCTTAGCCCTGATGAATGTGCTGGAGACGGTGGAAGTAGTAGTTTGAAGGGATCAGTCCCTCACCCTGGAAAGGTGGTGTCCAGTTCACGGTTTTACTCTGAATCAGATGATCGAGGACTGAGAATTATCTGGTTAAGGCAGGAGAAGTGTAGTTTTAGGGAGGGAGTCACAGGTGGGAGAAGCCGCCTACTAGGAGAAGTAAAGTAAGTGAATAGTTTAGGCAAATGCAGAGTTGTGGAAAAATTCCCTGTACAGTATGTTGCTGTATCAAACAAACATAACTTATTAGTGATTTACAAAACTGACAAGTAGATGAATAAGTGTGCAATACGTACCGTAACAGAGGTACATTATACTAAGACTGATTTTTTTCTCTGCTAATATTTAAAACTGGTAACAGTATACTCTTTACGGAAATCTTCACGTTTCCTGAAGCACTTTGAGTAGTTGGGCTGCAGAGCTGCTACAGTATTACCTGGAGTTTACCTGGAGAGAGTTCCGGGGGTCAACGCCCCCGCGGCCCGGTCTGTGACCAGGCCTCCTGGTGGATCAGAGCCTGATCAACCAGGCTGTTGCTGCTGGCTGCACGCAAACCAACGTACGAGCCACAGCCTGGCTGGTCAGGAACCGACTTTAGGTGCTTGTCCAGTGCCAGCTTGAAGACTGCCAGGGGTCTGTTGGTAATCCCCCTTATGTATGCTGGGAGGCAGTTGAACAGTCTCGGGTCCCTGACACTTATTGTATGGTCTCTTAACGTGCTAGTGACACCCCTGCTTTTCATTGGGGGGATGTTGCATCGTCTGCCAAGTCTTTTGCTTTCGTAGTGAGTGATTTTCGTGTGCAAGTTCGGTACTAGTCCCTCTAGGATTTTCCAGGTGTATATAATCATGTATCTCTCCCGCCTGCGTTCCAGGGAATACAGGTTTAGGAACCTCAAGCGCTCCCAGTAATTGAGGTGTTTTATCTCCGTTATGCGCGCCGTGAAGGTTCTCTGTACATTTTCTAGGCCAGCAATTTCACCTGCCTTGAAAGGTGCTGTTAGTGTGCAGCAATATTCCAGCCTAGATAGAACAAGTGACCTGAAGAGTGTCATCATGGGCTTGGCCTCCCTGGTTTTGAAGGTTCTCATTATCCATCCTGTCATTTTTCTAGCAGATGCGATTGATACAATGTTATAGTCCTTGAAGGTAAGATCCTCCGACATGATCACTCCCAGGTCTTTGATGTTGGTGTTTCGCTCTATTTTGTGGCCAGAATTTGTTTTGTACTCTGATGAAGATTTAATTTCCTCGAGTTTACCATAAATGAGTAATTGAAATTTCTCATCGTTGAACTTCATACTGTTTTCTGCAGCCCACTGAAAGATTTGGTTGATGTCCGCCTGGAGCCTTGCAGTGTCTGCAGTGGAAGACACTGTCATGCAGATTCGGGTGTCATCTGCAAAGGAAGACACGGTGCTGTGGCTGACATCCTTGTCTATGTCGGATATGAGGATGAGGAACAAGATGGGAGCGAGTACTGTGCCTTGTGGAACAGAGCTTTTCACCGTAGCTGCCTCGGACTTTACTCTGTTGACGACTACTCTCTGTGTTCTGTTAGTGAGGAAATTATAGATCCATCGACCGACTTTTCCTGTTATTCCTTTAGCACGCATTTTGTGCGCTATTACGCCATGGTCACACTTGTCGAAGGCTTTTGCAAAGTCTGTATATATTACATCTGCATTCTTTTTGTCTTCTAGTGCATTTAGGACCTTGTCGTAGTGATCCAATAGTTGAGACAGACAGGAGCGACCTGTTCTAAACCCATGTTGCCCTGGGTTGTGTAACTGATGGGTTTCTAGATGGTTGGTGATCTTGCTTCTTAGGACCCTTTCAAAGATTTTTATGATATGGGATGTTAGTGCTATTGGTCTGTAGTTCTTTGCTGTTGCTTTACTGCCCCCTTTGTGGAGTGGGGCTATGTCTGTTGTTTTTAGTAACTGTGGGACGACCCCCGTGTCCATGCTCCCTCTCCATAGGCGGAAAAGGCTCACGATAGGTGCTTCTTGCAGTTCTTGATGAACACGGAGTTCCATGAGTCTGGCCCTGGGGCAGAGTGCATGGGCATGTCATTTATCGCCTGTTCGAAGTCATTTGGCGTCAGGATAACATCGGATAGGCTTGTGTTAATCAAATTTTGTGGCTCTCTCATAAAAAATTCATTTTGATCTTCGACTCTCAGTCTGGTTAGCGGCTTCCTAAAAACTGATTCATATTGGGACTTGAGTAGCTCACTCATTTCCTTGCTGTCATCTGTGTAGGACCCATCTTGTTTAAGTAGGGGCCCAATACTGGACGTTGTTCTCGACTTTGGTTTGGCATAGGAGAAGAAATACTTTGGGTTTCTTTCAATTTCATTTATGGCTTTTAGTTCTTCCCGCGATTCCTGACTCCTATAAGATTCCTTTAGCTTAAGTTCGATGCTTGCTATTTCTCTGACCAGTGTCTCCCTACGCATTTCAGATATATTGACCTCTTTTAGCCGCTCTGTTATTCTTTTCCGTCGCCTGTAAAGGGAGCGCCTGTCTCTTTCTATTTTACATCTACTCCTTTTTCTTAGAGGAATAAGCCTTGTGCATACATCGAGTGCCACCAAGTTAATCTGTTCTAGGCATAAGTTGGGGTCTGTGTTGCTTAGTATATCTTCCCAGCTTATATCGGTTAGGACTTGGTTTACTTGGTCCCACTTTATGTTTTTGTTATTGAAGTTGAATTTGGTGAATGCTCCCTCGTGACTAGTCTCATTATGACGGTCTGGGGCTCCACGCATACATGTCTGAACCTCAATTATGTTGTGATCTGAGTATATTGTTTTTGATATGGTGACGTTTCTCATCAGATCATCATTGTTAGTGAAGATGAGGTCTAGTGTATTCTCCAGTCTAGTAGGCTCTATTATTTGCTGGTTTAAATTGAATTTTGTGCAGAGATTTAAAAGCTCGTGTGAGTGTGAGTTTTCATCAGAGCTGCCTCCTGGTGTTATTACTGCAACAATATTATTTGCTATATTCCTCCATTTTAGGTGCCTTAAGTTGAAATCCCCCAGGAGCAAGATATTGGGTGCAGGAGCTGGAAGATTTTCCAGACAGTGGTCAATTTTTAACAGCTGTTCCTGGAATTGCTGGGATGTTGCATCCGGAGGCTTGTAGACTACCACAATGACTAGGTTTTGGTTCTCGACCTTTACTGCTAAAACTTCCACTACATCATTTGAGGCATTAAGCAGAAATGAGAATGTATTTTCCATTTATGCCTGGGAATGGAAGACTTTAATGTCTGATCCAAGGGAGGAGAGGATAGGTTCAGTTCCTTGGATCATGAGCCTCTTACTAGGATCCAGGCACCTCTCAAAGGGAACAAGATCCCCCAGGAGCAAGATATTGGGTGCAGGAGCTGGAAGATTTTCCAGACAGTGGTCAAATTTTAACAGCTGTTCCTGGAATTGCTGGGATGTTGCATCCGGAGGCTTGTAGACTACCACAATGACTAGGTTTTGGTTCTCGACCTTTACTGCTAAAACTTCCACTACATCATTTGAGGCATTAAGCAGAAATGAGAATGTATTTTCCATTTACGCCTGGGAATGGAAGACTTTAATGTCTGATCCAAGGGAGGAGAGGATAGGTTCAGTTCCTTGGATCATGAGCCTCTCACTAGGATCCAGGCACCTCTCAAAGGGAACAAGATCCACGTCACTAAGTAGTTGTTAAAAATACCGCAGTAACGTATCTTCCTCAGCAGCAAACTACATTATTAAACTGATTATAATTATTACTGGGGGAAGCGCTAAACCCACAGGGACCACATAGCGCCTGGGAAATAAGGGGCCATCAGATTTTATCCAAGGAAATAAAGAACAAGGATCAAGAACCCCTCACCAGCACCAGGGAACCTTTGAGAAGACTCCTAATATTTAAGTATCTTAAATACACAAATAGGTGAATAAAAGTTGCTCAGTGTTGGAAAATACTTTACTTAAAAAGTAACAGTCGAGATGTTTACTTTCTAGTTGTGGACGCTTCATTGTCAAAGTTTAGTTACCAATCTGCACTGCCTACATACATACATTTCATCATAACATATTTTCCTTGCAAGACTAGGAAAAACAGCTAAAACTTCTGGAATAAATTCATAATAATTTTGCAACAATTATTGTTTGTCACTATGTGTATCGACTCTCAGTTGTAGTTGTATACGTTCTGGTAGCGAAACATCTGTGGATATTTCCTTACCACCTGGATGATGCCGCAGCCGGAGCGCTGACCAGCATTGCCAGTCTTCAGAGACTCTGGGTTGCCACCGCGGCCCAGGTCATCAACACCGGCATGGACAACGATGGCTAGGCCGCCAATGTATGCTGGTGAGGTGGAGTCCAGTGAGATCTGCTTGTCTACGATGTTTATGTAAGCGACTCCTTGGTAGTCTGCCTCCACGTTGCCAAGATCTCCAGCGTGGCGTTCTAAGTCATAGGGGGCCCCATGGTTCTTCTGTGGAAAGATGAACCATCAAGGCATTAGCGAAATACTGAACCATCAGATATTGACAACTGGAAAGTTTCTGCAAGTCATGAATTTCAAAGTAGGCATGTAATTAAGCCCGCATCTTTGTAGTTATCTAGAGAAGGACTACTTATGGCAGGCCCTGAGCTCCACCCAAATGTAAACAAGTACTTAACAAAAGGGCTATTTCCACTCCTGAAAATAATCTACTAGTAATAACTTTTGTATAGTAACTGTGGAAATTTATTTTGTCCCTAAAGTTCCACAGGGCAGATACGGCGTACAAAGGGGTCCCAGCATGGCCGCTATGGAATGGCTGAGCTGGGTGGCCCTTACACCCAGCCAAAAACAAAAACACATTCTCTCCCGGTTTGGCGTGGATGGCAGGTACCTTTTAATTTATAGATTTACCCTTCAGAGAAGAAGTAGGTAGTTTTACTGTTAGTACACTAATATTAAGATTATTAAGGCAACTGTAGATAATAGTAATGTAGACCTAAGACCTTAACATAAGTAGTAATAGGCCGATAATGTAGGCAAACACTAGGTTAAGTTAGCTAGGGAGAAGTGGCAGCCGTAGTTTGAATGACGAGGCGCGGGTCTGGAAGAGACCAGCTCGTTCTTCTTTAGACAGACACCAACTGGACAACACGTGCCGTGATCAGCAGACGGCGCCCCCCACGTGTCTTCACATTTGAGACCTGGGGAAATCTGGTAGAGGCACCTCGATGTACCGTAGATGACCTCTGTCAGGCCCATACAGTAAGACAAGACCTCCACTCTTTCGTAGGATTCTGGCCAGTCTCTGGGGAAAGCTGTGAGTTGAACTGTAGGCCTTTGTGCAGCTGGTAGTGCATGCCCAGTACGTACCAGCGTCTCTTGTCTACTTAGAAGCTAGTGTCCGTTCCTGCATAGTTATACTAGGGGATACACACCCTCTTGGATATAGGAATTTCTGAGGTGCAGGCAGATCACTAATATCGATTGAATATTGCAGGAATTAAGGCTCCCGGTTGCACGTGGTTTCTGAGGGGAAGTCCAAAGGGGCTAAGCTTAGGGAGGTTGAAGATCAGGATATATGCTGCAACACCAAGTAAGTTAGTCCTTTATATGTGCATGCAGGAGAGTTTCTTGCAACATCAATCATTTGTGAAAATCTGTCCTATAAGCCACTTGTGAGGCTGAGGTACCGACCTCAGAGCTCGGTGTCAACAGAGCTTGCCAGGGTAGGCGACTCACTTGGAGGCAGTCCAGACAAATTTTCACAAAGTGGTCCTTCGAAACTGTGATGTGGAATAGCTAGGTTAAAATTAACATAGCTAGGCCACAGTTAGGAACCAGTTTAACAAAGTTAGGTAAGTTAGCACACCTAGGCCCAGAGTTACACAGAGGCTAGGCCAAGCTGACTATACACAAGTTATTTGCAGTAATTTACAGGCAGGCCAGGTAGGCTAGAGAAGCTTGTGAATTTAATTATTTACAGTGATTACAAGTAATCCAGAGTAGGAGACTTGTGTGTTAATTACTTAGTGGATTTGCAAGGTAGCCACAGTTAGGCTAGGCTTGTGCAATATTTACAACAGTTATAGTAGCTATGACAGATTTAACCTAGTTATTGTTTATAGGGAGTTCTAAAGCCAGGTTTAATTAAGCTATAGCACACTAGTTAGGTTAGGATTTACCTTATCCAACCATCCACGCTAGACTGAGTAAGCTGAGCCCAAGCTGTTTACATACATTATTCATTTAGTTTCACCAGTTGAATTGTTGAATTTATTTGGGCTAACCAAGTGATTTTAATTTGTATACTGCATTTTTATTGTGTAATTTTTCACTGCCTTTGATTCATTTTAATGTGGGATTTGTGAATTGTACCTGAGACTAGGTTAAGTCCTGTAGTTATTTGCTGGCATTGTACAGGAAATTGCTAGGTTAAGCTTTCACATCGATACACATTTTGATTGGAATTTGAGAGCTAATAGTGTACATTTTAAGTCAGAGTAGAGTCAATATAACAAAGGGAATCGTTAAACTTGTTGAGGAGCCTTGAGACTCGTTCAATCTTACCTAACACCGTGAGGTGCTGTGGGGTGGACTGGGTAAAGTACAATTAGTGTCACTCCTCATTAAACCTCGACAATGGCAGATGGGAGTTCAGGAGAGTCTGGTTCAGTGTTAGCAAAATTAAAACGATCAGTGGCGGCATACAAAGGGCATCTGAACAGAACGCATAAAAGGTGCAAGGCTACTTGCCAACGCAGTAACGTAGACTGCGATGTTTTGCAAGACTGCTTGAAGCGTTTGGGGGAAAAATGGGAAGCCTATGAACAAGCATTCTCAGCATATGAGCTACAGGCTATTGAGGATGATGAATCCCATGATAGTCTTCAGCAGGCTCTGGGCGAATTCACTAAGGATGATGTAGATTGTCAACAGGAGATGAATACGTACAAAGATAAGTACATTAAAGGCTAGTATTCCAAGGGTGGTGTCGAACACCGCAGGTACCCCAAACAGTCACACACCTGTCAATATGTTGCCCAGGTTGCCCCAGTTGAATTTACCGACATTTGACAGAACCCTGAGTACATTGCTTTCTGGGATCAGTTTAAAGCCCAGATAGATGACAGGAACGATTTGTCAGATGCCGTCAAATTGCAGTATTTGCGGTCACAGCTCAAGGGTAAAGCCTTAGACTTGGTCCGGCACTACCAAATTACTGACACTAATTACCAACATGCCAAAGACCAATTAGAAGACATGTTTGGCAACACTGAAGAGATAACGGTGGCCATACTTTATCGGTTGTTGGATCTAGAGGCTTGCCGACATGACCGTCAAAGCCTAGTTCCGTATTGAAATTATGAGCTTGACAAATAGTTTCAGAGATTTGCATGATGAGGATGATTCAGAATGGGTCCTTAGCCAGGTGATTCAGAGGAATCTGGCTAGCACTACAGTGCATGAATTACACTTAAAATATCGGACGAATAGGTTGATGATACAACAGATTATTGAAGGGTTGGGGGATCTCATATCTCACCTGAGCGTAGTTCAGGGGGAGAAATTACCTACCAAGGAGAAGTCGGTCAACTTCCCCAGACATTAGAGAGAGAGAGACCTAAACCACCACCTACTAGGGTCGGCACGTATTATGCCCAGGGAGAGTCCTCCACCCACAGGGCCAAAGGAGAAGCCACTAAAACGGCCAGTATGAGAGAGTGCTTGTTTCGTGAAGGAGAACACGCTAGTTCAGGGTGCTTGAGCTTCACCACCTATCACAAAAGGATTTAATGACTAAGGGAGTTGAGACTTTGTTTCAAGTGTTGTGGAGAACATTTTGCCAGGGACTGTAGCGCCCAACTCAGTGAGTGTCGGGGCTGCCGGAAAGGTAAGCACCACAGTGCACTGTATCCTATTGACACCAGATCAGCACAAGCTAAGGAAAGCAAACCGCAAAAAAGGGCAGACAGCAAGGACGAGTCTGAAGTAGTGACGAGTGTGGTGAGGGCGGCACCGGGAATTTGTTCTGGTGAGCAGTTTCAAGGTTCGCTGGCCATGCCCACCATAATGGCGGTGGTTATGAATGGGAAGAAGTCTGAAACGACCCGTTTGTTCTTCGACAGTGGGGCACAGAGATCCTTTATAACAGAGTCTAGCAACTAGGTTGAAGCTGAAGACGGGTGGTAAAGTTGACATGAAAGTGGAAGGTTTTGGTGGGGAAGTTCCATGCAGGTCTTATTCAGTAGTCAATGTGACGGTCAGGTTAGCCGGGCATCGACGGGAAATTTCAGCCTTGATAGTGAAGAGGCTGCCCAATATCATTACCACTAAGGGACTGGCCACTGCAGTCAAACGTTTGAGGGAGTTGGGTGTGAAGCTAGCGGAACCAGACATCGCTACAGACAACGTTAGTAATGTAGGAATCTTGGTAGGAGGAGATTACATAGACAAGTTCGTGTCCATGAGAAGAGTTATCAAGGAGGGTGTTGGCCTGTACAGGACTCTAGCGGGGTACATCATAGGAGGCAGGGTACCAGTTCACTTCTCTGCGACCCTGGGAAAGGAGGGCTCTGGTATTACAGCGACTGAGGCTGTACTGGTGATGCGGATTGGGGTGCACAAAGACCTGTCAGAGACGCAAGTTGGCATATCTGATGATGAGCCAGTCCATAAACTATGGGACCTGGATGTAGTAGGGATTAAGGGTGACCAGCCACCCCCTGAACACAAAGAGACGTATCGAGATTACTTGAACCATGTGCAGTTCAGGGACGGACAGTACTGGGTGCAACTCCCATGGAAACTGGTACACCCAACGCTGCCCACTAATTTCAAGAAGGCACCGGTCAGTTGAATTCATTGGTGAACAGCCTGACCAAGAAGGGTCTGGTGGGGAAATATGATATTATTAAGGAACAGTTGGCCCTTGGGTTCATTGAGAAAGTGCCCAATGCCAGCCCTGGGGAAAACACCCATTATCTTCCACACATGGCATTCACCAAGGAGTCAGTAACCACTCCCATCAGAGTGGTCTTCAACTGCAGCTCACAGGCGAGTCCCCGAGAGCCATTGTTGAACGACTGCCTGCTCACAGGGCCCTCCCTGACACAGAAATTAGCAGATGTATTGTTGAGATTCAGGACAGAACAGTATGCCTATGTGGCAGATATTAGCAAGGCCTTCCTACGTATTGGGTTGCAGCCACAAGACAGGGACTACATGAGGTTCTTGTGGTTGGCTAACAGGGAGGTGCCCGAGCAAGGGTATGATATCTACAGATTCAGGGCGGTGTTGTTTGGCACCACTAGTTCACCATTCCTATTACAGGCCACCATAGACTACCACCTTGCGAACTGTAACAGCCTGCTTAAAGAATTACTGAAGACCCTATTTTATGTAGACAACATGAAAGGTACCACCTCAGATGAAAGGCTGTTGGTGGACATTTACCGAGAGTCAAATCAGGAGATGCTCTCGGCTAACATGCCATTGAGAGAATGGGTGACAAACAATCCAACGCTGCGAGGTACGGTGGAACATGACTATGCTGGCTACTCAGTACCTGAGGTAATGTCAGTGTTGGGACTGGAGTGGGAAATCGAGGAAGACAGACTTAGGCTAAAGAGGAAATGTGATGGGGAAGGGAAGCTGACCAGGAGGTCCTTGCTGAGTAAAGTGCACACTGCCTTCGATCCTTTGGGTTTGTTGACACCCATCACCATTCGAGGGAGGATGTTAGTGCAACAGACCTGGGAGCTGAACCTAGGTTGGGACGACCCACTGCCAGAAACAGTCTGCCAGGAGTGGGATCTGGTTAGCAGAGATCTAGCAGAATTGCACAAGTTCACATTCCCCAGGTCCATCGGGTGCACAGGGCGGGACTATGACTTGCATGTCTTCTGTGATGCCTCCTCCAGGGCCTATGGGGCAGTAGCGTATTTGGTGGCCAGGGACCAGGTCAGTCTGGCCACCAGTTGTGCACGGATGACACCCCTGAAGGATTGCTCGATCCCAAAGCTAGAGCTCACGGCGATGTTGCAAGACTGGGTAAGTACTTAGAGGAGGTGTTGAGTAACCTGAGGGTGACACACACCTATATATGGACAGACTCGGAGGTGGCCTTACAGTGGGTCCAGAACGACAGGTCTAAGCTCCCCTATGTCAGGAATCGGGTCAAGGAGATATGGGAGCTACAGTCAACATCAACAATTCTGTACGTGCCTACAGATCAAAACCCAGCCGACCTGATAAGCCGAGGGGTAACACACAAAAAGCTGAGTAAAAGCGAGATTTGGTTCAAAGGCCCAGACTGGTTGCCGGCAAAGGATTGCTGGCCGGAGCAGAAATTCGGGGAGACAACCAGCAGCATAATACACTTTGTGGGGGAACCCGACACTGAATTATTTGACCCCAGACACTACTCCTCTTGGAGGAAACTTATAGGAGTCACGGAAATGGTATTTCGATTTGTGAGGAAGCTGCATGACAAGGTAAGCCAAGGTCGACAGTTGTCTCTCGTGGGTCCCAGAGAATATTGGATAAGGCAGTACCAAAGGGAGAGGTTTCCAGGAGTGCTGGAATTACTGGCGACAGGGCAGCAGGTTATGGCGTCAGGATGTGTGTCCAACGATGACTCAGGGAACAGTAAATTGGTCCACTCGTTGGGATTGTTCCTAGATCATGCTGGGCTAATAAGATGCAGGGGAAGAATACAAAACTCTGAGCTCAGCTATGGGGCCAAACATCCCGTGTTACTGGGAAAGGAGGGATGGGCATCAGAGCTATTGATACAAGATGCCCATCGGAGGACCTTACATGGGGAGTTCAGAGATACCCTCACCTGCCTACATCAGAATTACTGGGTACTGAAGGGCCGAGCTGTTGTCAAAAAGGTGCTAAAGAGTTGCACGGTCTGCCGGCCGTACGATGGGAGGACCCTGCCATACCCAGGTCCACCACTGCTGCCTCAGGAGTGGGTACATAGTGACAGGCCCTTTGAGACTGTGGGAATAGACTATATTGGGGCTATCACGTTGAAGAACCCAGGAAACGATAGGGTGGGCCCTCAGAAAGTATATGTCTGCCTGTTTACTTGTGCCACTACTTGAGCCGTGCATTTTGAGTTGGTGGAAGATATGTCGACAGAGACTTTCGTGAAGTTGTTCAGGAGGTTTACAGCCAGATTCTCGTGCCTGCGATTGATTATCTCGGACAATGGCACGAGCTTCAGAGCGGCCGATAAAGTTTTCAGGAATCTTAGGGACAACGGAGAAGTATAAGAATATCTGAAGAGAATAGAGTGCGAGTGGAGGTTCATTGTTCCCAGAGCGCCTTGGCAAGGGGGATTCTATGAATGCATGGTGGGCACCATTAAAAGGTGCATTCGGAAGGTCTTGCATGGCAGGAGTGAGAGCTTGGATGAACTGAGGACAGTGTTACCTGAGATAGAGGCAAGAGTCAATAACAGGCCTCTGACCTACGTGCAAAATGGTATTGATGAGCAGGAAGCTCTCACCCCCAATCACATGCTGTTTGGAAGGAGGATTGAGCCCTTCCCTGCAATTTTGAGTCAGTCTTCCAAGGAGCTGGATTATTATGGTCCAGATGGTCCCCCCATCAATGAAGAACTGCACAGGAGTCACAAAAGACTGGTGAACATCCTGGACAAATGGAACCAGGTGTGGTGCAGGGATTACTTGACAGCCCTGCGGGAACATTTCTATGGTGCAGACCCCGAGGCAAATAAGATGATGCTAAGTGAAGGGGACCTGGTGCTAGTAGAATCCGAGGAGCCCAGGGCATACTGGCCTCTTGGCCTGGTGGTGTCGACCCACCCAGACAAGGCTGGGCGGTTGAGAAGGGTGAAGGTGAGAATGAATGGTGTCGAGACTATAAGACACATCAACAGGCTTTTGCCTCTCGAGGTCCACACGGTGAGACCAGGACACGAGAGGTTAGACCAGAGGCCGACCGAACTGAGCGGCCGGACAACCCGTCGAATGGCGCTCAAGTCCTGGGCCCACTGGGAGAGCCTGCGGGAGGCAGACTTGATCTAGACTTAGTACCTACCTTCGCCGGCGGGAGGATGTGGAAATTTATTTGGTCCCTAAAGTTCCACAGGACAGATACGGCGTACATAGGGATCCCAGCATGGCTGCTATGGAATGGCTGAGCTGGGTGGCCCTTACACCCAGCCCAAAACAAAAACACATTCTCTCCCGGTTTGGCGTGGATGGCAGGTACCTTTTAATTTATAGATTTACCCTTCAGGGAAGAAGTAGGTAGTTTTGCTGTTAGTACACTAATATTAGGATTATTAAGGCAACTGTAGATAATAATAATGTAGACCTAAGATCTTCACATAGGTAGTAATAGGCCGATAATGTAGGCAAACACTAGGTTCAGTTAGCTAGGGAGAACTGGCAGCCCTAGTTTGAATGACGAGGCGTGGGTCTGGAAGAGACCAGCTCGTTCTTTAGACAGACACCAACTGGACAACACGTGCCGTGATCAGCATACGGCGCCCCCACATGTCTTCACATTTGAGACCTGGGGAAATCTGGTAGAGGCACCTCGATGTACCGTAGATGACCTCATCCATCAGGCCCATTCAGTAAGACAAGACCTCCACTCTTTCGTAGGATTCTGGCCAGTCTCTGGGGAAAGCTGTGAGTTGAACTGTAGGCGTTTGTGCAGCTGGCAGTGCATGCCCAGTACGTACCAGCGTCTCTTGTCTACTTAGAAGCTAGTGTCCATTCCTGCATAGTTATACTAGGGGATATAGGAATTTCTGAGGTGCAGGCAGATCACTAATATCGATTGAATATTGCAGGAATTAAGGCACCCGGTTGCACGTGGTTTCTGAGGGGAAGTCCAAAGGGGCTAAGCTTAGGGAGGTTGAAGATCAGGATATATGCTGCAACACCAAGTAAGTTAGTCCTTTATATGTGCATGCAGGCGAGTTTCTTGCAACATCAATCATTTGTGAAAATCTGTCCTACTTGTGAGGCTGAGGTACTGACCTCAGAGCTCGGTGTCAACAGAGCTTGCCAGGGTAGGCGACTCGCTTGGAGGCAGTCCAGACAAATTTTCACAGTAACAAGGATCCCGATGGAAATAAATTACTTTGTCTGGCTTTTTTTTTTTAGGCTATCCTAGGTAATTCACAATGTGTATGATTATTGTACTTCAGTGTACCTGTGCCTATATAAACTTAATAGCTACTGACCCTAGTGGGTTTATTTAGTGCTTCACAATATTTTATTATATGTAAACTACATTTTGTAATACTGCAGAAAGGAATAAAGATTTTTTTGCTTGTCTAACTCGCCGTGAACTACCGTCGCTTCCCACTAAAGTGAATACTAAGATAATTAAGAATTTTAACACGAAGGTTCTGATACCAACTATCCAATTTACTCACTGTCATGAGAGTGGTAATGAGTATGTATGTACAACTTTTGTGTAAGGATTAAATACATTCAAGACTTGTGGGAGAAATGTGGGTACTTTGTGAGATGAGTTAAAACAAGGTGTACGATAGTCTATCAGATTATTACAATTTTATCGTCAGGTAAGAAATACTGACACTCGCCAGAGACAAAAAAAAAAAAAAGGAAATAAAGTCATTGCACCAAGAGGTTACTGAACAAGTGTCATGAACAGTGATCATTTCACCATAAAACGGAACACTTCCAAGACCACGGAACGGCCGTCAGTACAACACATACAGAACACTTGCATTAAATGGGTTAAAGTGACCTCCAGCAGCCTTACAGCCGTCACCGAGGTCACCCTTCTCGTGGACGTGGAAGCCGTGTAGTCCCTCCGTCAGGCCACTCACTGCGCCTACAGTAAGCAAGCAGAAGACCACGTGAAAAACAGTTAAAGTTTACTATTTATAAGTGAAGTACAGTAATTTCTAAATCTTTGTATATGCATTTTTTTTGCAATCAAAGCATTACTGCTACCGCCCGTGTCATTACGATTTCGTGATTGAAGTGGTAGTGGCTTAATAGTGATCTTACCGACGATGGTGATTTCTCCATAGTTGCTGTAGAGTTCCAGTCTGCCGCTAACCTGGTTACTGCCAGGCACTAGATCCACCACGGCATCAGGACCCTGCATGATGACAACAGACAATAAAAAATCACTGAGTAACTGGAACTTGGTATTTGTTTGCCGATAAAGTATAAATAAGACACCACAACAATATTATTTATTAGGAAACGCTTCGCTCCAGAGAGCGATGTCAATGTCGTACGGCATATCTTTTTTTATCTACTTCTAGCTTTAGGTAATTAACTGTAGTGGATCCCCAGAAACAAATACCATAGGTGAGCTAAGAGCAAATTAGAGATTAGTACAGAGTAAGTAAAGCTCTTTAAAGTATATATTAACGCATCTTAGAGAGGATGCCTGCTGTTTTGGAAACCCTGGTTGTGTACTGGATACGAGTGAAGGATTTTTAAATTGCTGTTAAGATTCAGACCTAAGAATTTGCCCTTATTTTGTCTTATGAGTGACTCGCATATCATTATACAGAGTTGTACAGGGTGTCCATAAAAACACCCCTGATTTCAAACAGGTATAACATGTAACTTTATTGTAATAATCTTTCACAGTTAGTAGCTTCAGATGTAGGATTTCATTCAGTTTCATGTGGTATAGGGTAGCATTAAAGGCACTCAATGTGCGCCCCTCTGGTTGCTCGGCAAACATCGATGTGATAGTCCAGTTCGGTCCAGACGCTCTGCAGCATATCTGGTGTTATCAAGAGAACTGCTTCAGTGATCGAAATTTTCAGCTCCTCCAGAGTTGCAGGTGGTGGTGGTACGTGAAGAGCACAGTTTACGTACCACCACCACCTGCAACCCTGGAGCTGAAAATTTCGATCACTGAAGCAGCTCACATGATAACACCAGATATGCTGCAGAGCGTCTGGACCGAACTGGACTTTCACATCGATGTTTGCCGAGCAACCAGAGGGGCTACACTATACCACATGAAACTGAATGAAATCCTGCATCTGAAGCTACTAACTATGAAAGATTATTACAATAAAGGTACATGTTAAACCTGTTTGAAATCAGGGAGTGTTTTTGTCGACGCCCTGTACATTTATAACTCTGTTACCAAACATCATGTAGAAAGTTTTATCAATATTAAGAGTGAATCTATATGTAGTCATCCAAGTAAATATATTTGTGAGCTCATTAAGTGTTACTGAGGGAAAACCAGATCTGAATGAGAGATGACAAAAGTTTTGCCATCTGCAAACAGAACGAATTTAAGTACCCGAGATGCACTAAGAAGGTCATTGATGCAGAGTTTCTAGAAAAGGACGAAGAACATTGCCCCGAGATGCCTCAATGTTAATAGAGTTGATGAAGTTGCATCGTTGATGGAAACATATTGGTGTTTGCTGTTAAGGTGGGACTATGTAAGCAAGAATATGACCTCTGATACCATAATGATAATTTAAGATGCAGAAGTTGTGGTCTCTTGTGGCGACAGCTTCATGAAGAGGCCCATAGGATATTAGATATCTTCAAGAGATTAATAAATTAAGTCATGCCACTAGGAATGATCAACCTGAAACTCTCGGCCTCCAAGACCTTCATGTAAAATTTTTGCCGGTACGGCACTCCTGGAAGAATCCATGACTATTCCAAAATATTGCTTGTAGGTGGCATCCTCGAGTATAAGATGAATGAGACAATTCCAGTGGGTCCACAAAGACCTGGTGAGGAATAGGGAGGTCCGTGTTGTGGACTGCCTGTCGTAGTACGTTTTAGTTTAACATTTTTATTATGCACCCGACACTCATCCTGTGGGTGGTACTCAAAACATTAGAGGCACATAATGGGTAGAGGTACTGGAAATATAAACACTTGGCTTCGAAATAACATACATAATAGGGTAGTTGCTATTTTATGTAATAGCAGGGTAAACAAACCACGGTATGGGTGGGGTTAGAACTCATGGCAAGTGAGTGGTAAAACTCCAGGCCAGTGCGTAAGCTACTGGGCCACCTGTCTACAGTAAGATTCATCCAACTAAGTATATTTATATACCATAGGGAGGTTCCTGTTGTTTATAAATATACCTGGGGTTTTACAATTCACTCGCCATGGGTTCTAGCCCCACCCGTACCGTGGCTTGTTTTCAATCGTGTTATTACGATTTGGTGAGTCATAATAGCCGGGTGTTCAAAAAGAAGTGCAACCCATGGAAAGTGCATAAGTTGTTGTAACTGGTTTTTCTGCTTCAGTGATCATTATGTACGTGAATGAGATCCACATTACGAGAAAGAATATTCACTGTTAGAAGCTACATCAGGAGTGGAAGCCAAAGATCACTAATCAGTCTCGTAGACTACAAGAACTACAGGTAAACAATGTACAGAAGACATGTCAAAAAAAGGCATTAAATCTTAAGTGTTCATTAAGATGACTAGTAGTATACACGTACTGAGGAAAATATTAACAAGGTTGATATCTTAGAAAACGAAAGTTACATCTGATAGTTTTATAAGTTGTATAATTACAGGTTGGTTACTGAATTAAAGCAAAACATTGTATTATATTTTCTAAGAAAACTCATTCTTATACAAAACATTGCAAACAAACTCGTTCTAAACCTGAAGAAAATTACTTAATTATAGTTGCATGTATAATTAGCATTTGTGTGACAAATCAGGATGAATATTCTCATGGTAATGGCCAACACATCCAATAATTTTCGTAATTTACTGACACACATTCACCATTGTTGTGTCTCTCTCTCTGAACGTAATTACCTAGTTCTGTATAACAGTCATTATGAGAACACTCACAGTGTTGGTATCCAGTTCTTGGTAGTTACACTGTGAACACCCGCACTATGTAGGTATTCAAGTCTAGATGATACCTGGAGAGGGTTTCAGGGGTCAACGCCCCCGCGGCCCGGTCTGAGACCAGGCCTCGTGGTGGACCAGGGCCTGATCAACCAGGCTGTTACTGTAGGTCGCACGCAAACCGACGTACGAACCACAGCCCGGCTGGTCAGGTAAAGAAATACTTGAAAAAAATAAGATAATATTTACAGGCCAAAAAATCGAACAAGTGGGCGCAACATGTGTGAGTGTGGATGTGTTTGGTATGTGTGAGCACCTCTTGAGCACGTGACTGTGAACTGGCATGAATGCTCACTCACGTGTCTGAGTTAGAGTGCGTTTCAATGAGTGAGAGAGTGCGTGTGAATGAGCGTGAGTGATGGAGCGAGTGACTATGTTATGTTCCGGTGAGCTACAGTCAACAGTGATGTGAATAATGAAAGTTCCTAGCTAACCTTCCCCCTCCCCTCTGCAACAGCGGATGCAAAGTCTCAGTTGGCTGTTCCTACTGAATGCGCTGTGCACTCAAGGACCCTTAACAATAGCTGTTGCGCTTTCTTAATTTCTGACAGTCATGTTGTCAGGAGGAAGGTCTTCAGGGAGACCATGTATGACGTCGGGGGAGGGGGACGCAGTGCGGAATTTGCAGAGCACCGGGACGGATAGTGAGTAAAGTGCTGTATACATTAAATAAAATCATATATTGTCCCAGTATGCAAAACAAACAAAACACACACACAAAACACACACACAAAACACACACAAAACACACACACACAAAACACACACACAAAACACACACAAAACACACACACACAAAACACACACACAAAACACACACAAAACACACAAAAACACACAAAAACACACACACAAAACACACAAAAAACACACACACAAAAAACACACACACAAAAAACACACACAAAAAACACACACACAAAAAACACACACACAAAACACACACAAAAAACACACAAAAAACACAAAAAACACACAAAAAACACACAAAAAACACACAAAAAACACACAAAAAACACACAAAAAACACACAAAAAACAAAAAACACAAAAAACACAAAACACACACAAAACAAACAAAAAAAAACACACAAAACACAAACACACAAAACACACACAAAACACAAACAAAACACAACCGCAGACAAAACACAAATACACACAAAACACAAACACAAAAAAAACACGCACACAAGACAAACACAAACACAAACACAAAACACGCACACACAAGACAAACACGCACAAAACACACAAAACACAAACAAAAAACACACAAAACAAACACAACACAAACACGCACACACAAGACACACACACAAAACACTAACAAAAAACACACAAAACACAAACACACAAGACACACAAAAACACACAAACACAACACACAAAACACAAACACACAAAACACAAACACAATACAAACACACACAAACACACAAAACACAAACACACACACAAAACACAAGCACACACAA
Source organism: Cherax quadricarinatus (assembly GCF_038502225.1). NCBI lineage: Eukaryota > Metazoa > Arthropoda > Malacostraca > Decapoda > Parastacidae > Cherax > Cherax quadricarinatus. The sequence continues at coordinate 2,065,560 of NC_091293.1, forward strand.
AACAAACACTCACATACACAAAACAAGCACACAAAACAAAAACAAACAAAACAAAAACACACACAAAGCACAAACACAAACCTCACTCAAAGAAAGAGATCTCGGGGTGAGTATAACACCGAGCACATCTCCTGAGGTGCACATCAGTCAAGTAACTGCTGCAGCGTACGGGCGTCTTGCAAACTTAAGGATAGCGTTCCGATACCTCAGTAAGGAATTGTTCAAGACTCTGTACACCATTTACGTCAGGAGCATACTGGAGTATGCAGCACCAGTGTGGAATTCACACCTGGTCAAGCACGTCAAGAAATTAGAGAAAGTGCTAAGGTTTGCAACAAGACTAGTCCCAGAGCTAAGGGGATTGTCCTACGAAGAAAGGTTAAGGGAAATCGGCCTGACGACACTGGAGGACAGGAGGGCGAGGGGAGACATGATAACGACATATAAAATATTGAGCGGAATAGATAAGGTGGACAAAGACGGGATGTTCCAGAGATGGGACACAGAAACAAGAGGTTAGAATTGGAAGTTGAAGACTCAGATGAGTCAAAGGGATGTTAGGAAGTATTTCTTCAATCATTGAGTTGTCAGGCAGTGGAATAGCCTAGCAAGTGACGTAGTGGAGGGGGGAATCATACATAGTTTTAAGACGAGGTATGATAAAGCTCATGGAGCAGGGAGAGGACCTAGTAGCAATCAGTGAAGAGGCGGGGCCAGGAGCTTTGAGTCGACCCCTGCAACCACAAATAGGCGAGTACACAAGCACACACACAAAACACAAACACAACACACAACACACACAACACACACACACGCGCGCACACACAACACAAACACAACACAAACACACACACAACACACACAACACAAACACACACAACACAAACACAAACACACACAACACACACACAAACACACAACACAACACAAACACAACACAAACACACACAACACAAACACAACACAAACACACAGCACAAACACACAACACAAACACACACAACACAAACACAAACACAAACACAACACAAACACACACAACACAAACACACACAACACAAACACACACAACACAAACACAACACAAACACACAACACAAACACACAACACAAACACACACAACACAAACACACAAACACACACAACACAAACACACACAACACAAACACACACAACACAAACACACACAACACAAACACAACACAAACACACACAACACAAACACACACAACACAAACACAAACACAACACAACACAAACACAAACACACAACACAACCAAGATTACTATTTTTTAAACAGTAAATAAAGAAAATGGTAACCGGTTAAGAGCAACACTTTTCATTAAAATAAAACTTTAAACGTCTCAGGTCTGGATAGATAACTCAGTAATTATACAACTCGTCCCTAAACCTGATAGGCCTAAGGTATATATACAGTTAAAATTGGTATCAAAGTTAACAGCCTACTGCAAACTGTGCAGAGAAACATGATTCCCTGCAGCTGTCCGTGAGATTAGTTAATTCTTATGTATTTTCATGTTCTAAATCCAAATATCACCTTGAAAAATGCTTATTAGCTATAAGTTTAAAGATGCTAGACATGTAATATTTGATTATTTTATTATAACGTACAGTATGTGTCAGTATGTTTTAAACTCTAATCCGTACCTACTCTGTCTTTTTGCTTGACGCTTATAGTGGCCTGAAGAATCATTTCTTGCCAATGTCCAGCAATAGTCTGCAAGTATTATTGTGCCCCATTTGCCCTGGTACCATTTTTCCATGGTTGAAATATCTTGGTGAAACTTTTCACCATATTCGTCACTATCTCACAGCTCGCTGGTAAAAAGTCTAAATGTGAGTCCAAAAAGTGAATTTTAGGTGACATGTTACATCCCTTGTTCTTGTAAGCCTTGATGAGGTTTTCCACCAATTCTTCATAGTTGCCTTCCCTGCTGTTTCCGAGATATCCCTTCGCCACTAATTTGAATGCTTCCCGAGCAGCTTTCTCCTCCCCATGAAGGTCTGATTCAAAGTCATCATCTTGAAGAAGTTCTCGAATCTAAGGACCATTGACGACTTCCTCTCTTATCTTAACGTCACTCAGTGAGGGGAATTTTGATGTTAAATACTTGAATCCCTGACCGGATTTGTCCATAGTTTTTACAAAGGAAAATTTTGTTTGGTTCAATGAGAGATGATTGTTGAACATTTTTCACCCCAGTCTCCAATGATTGACGAGGTGGCCAGTCTGTCCTGATGTAGTAGGAACCTCTTGCACGGTTGTCCCATTCACACAGAAAGCAGCAGTACTTGGTGTATCCGCCCTGTTGGCTAAGAAAATCACCAACCTTTCACCTCAAAATATAAACTTGCACAAAATATAAACTTGCTGAAACAATAATGAAGGTCAGTGAGATTGTGAGTGTGGTAAGAAACACACTGCCAAAAGCCTTTTGGAACATGTTGTGACACGTAGGTCTATATTGAACAGTAGAGCTAACAAACAATTTTAACAATGATATTCATTATCAGTGACCTAAAATTAGTTGGAAATTGCTACTTTGGTCTCGGAAGCATTTTGTTTGTTGACCAGTGTTATTTGAAGGTCTTCGCTTTAATAACCATATAATGTTCTCAGATTAACTCTTTGTGGGAAACCGAGGTCGACACCCACGTGTTGTCCAACCCTATAGAGGACCCATCAAGATGTTACTTAACTTTCACCTATCTAGTCCCGTACTTGGCCCATAAAGTTACCGTGTTGAACAAACGCTATACAGCAGCCTTTGCCTCTATATCCACCCATTCATTACCTGGAATTTTGTCATGCCCTTTACACCGACGCCAGAAATATAAAATGAGGCACTAACTCTTGATCTCTCTGCTCCATATTAAAATTTGGAGTGTTAAATATGATGATCAGTGAACTGGTAATAACGAGAACATCCACTTCTCTTTATTCATTGTATACCCAACAATGAATGAGTAGCCGGAGATTATCTTCACTTTTTGTGCTCTGGTAACGAGCTTGTCCACAATCTTGTATAAATGATTAATGTAACCGGTTACACTCTCCACACGACCAACTTCTGTATAAATAGGGGGCAGGATTTGTGCATGACCAGAAATCTTAATCAACAAGTTACCCTTGAAGATTAGTTAAATGTTTATCATAGGAACTTCACACTCCTCTAGATGGCGTATCCTTACACATAATTACCAGTTATTACCAGTGGGCATTATCCTCTACAGTACAGATGAACACGTACCTCCCTACCACCATGGAGCCACTGTAGTAGTACCTACCTACCTACCATCAAAGAACAAGTACCTACATAAAACTACGGAGCAACTAAACAAGTACGTACCTACCTACCATCACAGAGTCACTAAAAACTGAGACATTTATGCCTCTTGTGTGTCGCCAGAGGTAAGTCTCCCACAGTAATGTTACTAGTAAAGGGAAGTAACGACCGGCTCACCACCACCACTAGGTTAGAAAACTAGTATCTGTACTTCCCTCACCATTACAAGAATTGAAGAAATTTGTGACCAAGGTGTCAGAAGTCATTTTCTGCAATGAACGGAATCAACACCAGTGTTTGAAAAAAAAGGCAATAACAAAAAACTATACCACCACCAATCACCGCTATACATGTTTGCAACTTGTATACATTACCTGGAGTTTACCTGGGGAGGGTTTCGGGGGTCAACGCCCCCGCGGCCCAGTTTGAGACCAAGCCTCATGGTGGATCAGGGTCTGATCAACCAGGCTGCTACTGCTAGCCGCACGCAAGCTGACGTACGAACCACAGCCAGGTTGGTCAGGTACTGACTTTAGGTGCCTGTCCAGTACCTTCTTGAAGACAGCCAGGGGTCTATTGGTAATCCCTTTTATGTATGCTGGGAGGCAATTGAACAGTCTTGGGCCCCAGACACTTACTGTGTTGTCTCTCAGTGTACTCGTGGCGCCCCTGCTTTTCATCGGGGGAATGTTGCATCTCCTGCCGAGTCTTTTGCTTTCATATGGAGTGATTTTCGTGTGCAGATTTGGTATCAATCCCACCAGGACCTTCCAAGTGTATATTATCATGCATCTCTCTTGCCTGCATTCGAGGGAATACAGATCAAGGACCTTCGACCGTTCCCAGTAGTTTTGGTGCCTTACCGCACTTATGTGTGCCGTGAAAGTTCTTTGTACACTCTCCAGGTCTGCAATGTCGCCAGCCTTGAAAGGGGCCGTTAGTGTACAGCAGTATTCCAGCCTAGAGAGCACAAGAGATTTGAAGAGAATCGTCATGGGCTTGGCATCCCTGGTTTTGAAGGTTCTCATTGTCCATCCTATCATTTTCCTAGCAGATGAGATATATGCATTGTTGTGATCTTTGAAGGCGAGATCACAGGTCCTTCACATTACTTTTCCGCTCTATTGTATGGTATGAATTTGTGGTATACCCTCATACATTTTTAATTTCTTCAAGTTTTCCATATCTAAGTAGTTGAAATTACATGTATACTGCTGATGGGCAGTGCGGTATACCACATCCTATGATTATAATAATAATAATAATAGTTTATTTAGACATGATACATAGTTGTAAAAGGAATTATAGTAGTTGGGTGTATATGTCAAAAGCCCCTTGCATACAGAGCATTATGGGCAGCTTAAAATTAACTTAGGACTAACTAAGCTATGATAGATTCAGTGGTAAAAATTACAATAAACAATTTACAGTTTGAAGTACAATTGAGTATTTTAAACAATGAAATTTGAACATTTCAATTTTGAAGCATTATATACAAATTTGTAGCATTATAGTGTATAATATAACAATGATCAATTTACTATATGGAGTCATACAATTTATTAATCAGATCAAATCGAAAATCAAGGATTTGTAGTGCAGAGATGAGTTACTGTACATTCAAGAGAATGGATTATTCTATTAGGTAATGCAATTAAAAACAGTTTGATGAGATACAGTTATGAAATAGTTATTCAATATTTATTGATCTTTGAGCATTTAATTATGGGGTTCTGAGGCTGGGGGAGTAACACAGTGTGCGATGATATTTCGAAGCGGTAGAAAGTGATTCGTTAACTTTGTAGGTAGAGTTAAGTACTGTGTATTTAGTTTTGGGTGAGTAAGTGGTTTTTAAGAAGAGCCTGGAATTGATAAACAGTGTTTCTTTGATATTCATAGGTAATGAATTCCAAATTTTTGGGCCTTTTATGTGCATTGAGTTTTTACATAGTGTGAGATGGACACGGGAAACATCAAAAGTGATCTGTGTCTTGTGTTCTGGTCGTTTGTTCTGTTGAGGTTGGTAAGGAGAAGTTTGAGGGCAGGGTTTATATCTGAGTTTAGTGTTCTATGTATGTATGTAGTAGGCACACTAATAAGTATGGATAACACAACACACACACACACACACACACACACACACACACACACACACACACACACACACACACACAACACACACACACACACGGGGCCAGGAGCTGTGACTCGACCCCTGCAACCACAAATAGGTGAGTACACCCTTATTAAAATGTGCCAAAGTGGTTATCAGTGGAATATCAGTGTCTTCAGCAAAGTTACATCATTGAATGTGGTATATCAGTGTCTACAACAAAGCTACATCATTGTATGTGGTATATCAGTGTCTACAACAAAGCTACATCATTGTATGTGGTATATCAGTGTCTACAACAAAGCTACATCATTGTATGTGGTATATCAGTGTCTACAACAAAGCTACATCATTGTATGTGGTATATCAGTGTCTACAACAAAGCTACATCATTGTATGTGGTATATCAGTGTCTACAACAAAGCTACATCATTGTATGTGGTATATCAGTGTCTACAACAAAGCTACATCATTGTATGTGGTATATCAGTGTCTACAATAAAGCTAAACATATGAGGACTCTGTACATGGGTTTTGTAACAGCCTCTGCCCTCGAGTTACTGAAAGTGTGGAGGTAAACAGGAGCAAGCTGGACGCTGGCCCCGGCCACCACACACACACACACACACACACACACACACACACACACACACACACACACGGGGGCCCAGAAACGTGGACGGCTAAGATGATGGAGGTGGTACTGGAAAACCTCATGTACCAACACGTAAGGGACACTACCAGAGAGAGAGAGAGAGAGAGAGAGAGAGAGAGAGAGAGAGAGAGAGGAGAGGATGAACCAGCAAGACTGGACCTAGTATCCACCTTGAGTAGTGCAGCCATTGAGAACATCACATAGGAGAGACCCTTCAGGGCCAGTGATCATGTGGTTCTGAGCTTTGCCAGCCATAGCCTGGCTGGCAAAGCTCTCGCTTCACACACAGAGAACTCGGGTTCGATTCCTAGCGGGGTAGAAACATTTCAACGCGTTTCCTTACACCTATTGTCCTTTTCACCTAGCAGCAAGTAGGTACCTGGGTGTTAGTTGACTGGTGTGGGTCGCATCCTGGGGTACAAGATTGCGAACCCCAATGGAAATAAGACAGACAGTCCTCGATGACGCACTGACTTTCTTGGGTTATCCTGGGTGGCTAACAATTTGGGGTTAAAAATCCGAACGAAATCTTATCTTATCAGACAAGTGAAGAGGGAAGCAGGAAGGGTAGGACGAATGAAGCCAAACTACAACAGAGGGGACTAAACAGACATAAGAATTTCTTACATGGGGTTCAGTGGGACAGAGAACTTGCAGGGAAGTCAGTAAACGAGATGATGGAATATGTGACAACAATATGCAAGGAAGCTGATGAGAGGTTTGTACCAAAGTGTAACAGAATAAACGAGAAAGCCAGGACGAGCCCTTCGTTCACCCAAAGGTGTAGAGAGGCCGAAACCAAGTGTGCTAGAGAATGGAAGAAGTATAGAAGGCAAAGGATCAAGGAGTATAAGGACAGAAGTCAGAGCCAGAAATGAATATGCACAGGTAAGAAGGGAGGCCCAGCGACAATATGAAAACGACATAGCAGCAGAAGCCAAACATGACCTGAAGCTGTTGTATAGCCACATCAGGAGGAAAACAACAGTTATGGACCAGGTAATCAGGCTGAGGAAGGAAGGAGGAGAGATCACAAAAAGAAACGACGGCGAAGTACGTGAGGAACTCAACATGAGATTCAAAGAAGTGTTCACAGAGACAGAAGGGACGTAGAAAGACGGAGAGGTGGGATACACCATCATGTGTTGGACACAATACATACAACCGAGGAAGAAGTGCAGAGGCTGCTAAGTGAGCTAGATACCTCAAAGGTGAAGGGGCGGGATAACACCTCTCCATGGGTCCTGAGAGAGGGAGCAGAGGTGCTATGTGTACCCCTAACAACAATATTCAACACATCTATCAAAACAGGGCGACTGCCTGAGGTATGGAAGACAGCAAATGTAGTCCCACTTTTTAAAAAAAGTGACAGACACGAAGCATTAAGCTACAGACCAGTGTCACTGACATGTATAGTATGCAAAGTCAGGGAGAAGATTATCAGGGATGGGAAATCCTGAGTCAGAAACCTACTGGAGTTCTATGACAGGGTGACAGCAGTAAAAAAGAGAGGAGTGGGTAGATTGCATTTTCTTGGACTGTAAGAAGGCGTTTGACACAGTTCCACACAAGAGATTAGTGCAAAAAGCTGGAGGACCAGGAAGGAATAACAGGGAAGGCACTACAATGGATCAGGGAATACCTGTCAGGAAGACAACAGTGAGTCATGGTACGTGGCGAGGTGTCAAAGTGGGCACCTGTGATGAACGGGGTTCCACAGGGATCAGTCCTAGGAACTCAACATGAGATTCAAAGAAGTGTTCACAGAGGAGAGAGAAGGGACTCTAGAAAGATGGAGAGGTGGGGTACACATCATGTGTTGGACACAATACATACAACCGAGGAAGAGGTGAAGAAGCTGCTAAGTGACCTTGATACCTCAAAGGCGGTGAGACCAGACATCTCTCCATGGGTCCTTAGAAAGGGAGCAGAGATGCTGTGTGTGCCACTAACCACAATTTTCAACACATCCATTGAAATTGGGCAACTACCTGAGGTATGGAAGACGGCAAATGCAGTGCCATGTTCGCAGATGATGTGAAGTTAATGAGGGGAATTAAATCAGATGAAGCTCAGGCAGGACTACAAAGAGACCTGGACAGGCTTGACGCATGGTCCAGCAACTGGATCCTCAAATTTAACCCTGTCAAATGCAAAGTCATGAAGATCGGGGAAGGACAAAGAAAACTGCAGAGTATAGGTTAGGTGGCCAAAGACTGCAAACCTCACTCAAGGAAAAAGAACTTGTGGTGAGTGTAACACCGAGCACATCTCCTGAGGCACACATCAACCAGATAATTGCTGCAGGATATGGGCGCCTGGCAAACCTGAGAATAGCGTTCCGATACCTCAGTAAGGAATCGTTCAAGACTCTGTACACCGTATATCTCAGGCCCATACTGGAGTGTGCAGCACCAGTTTGGAACCCGCACTTGATCAAGCACGTCAAGAAATTAGAGAAAGTGCAAAGGTTTGCAGCAAGACTAGTTCCAGAGCTAAGGGGAATGTCCTATGAAGAAAGGTTAAGGGAAATCGGCCTGACGACACTGGAAGACAGGAGGGTTAGGGGAAACATGATAACGACATACAAAATACTGAGAGGAATAGATAAGGTGGACAGAGAC
>NC_091293.1:2076761-2091761 GCF_038502225.1 Cherax quadricarinatus
CTGAATTTTATGGACTTAAGGCTCAGGGAGATTGACACCAGTGAGTCCATCTATCATCATTCTATCATGCAGGAGGAGCCACATGTCTATGGTGCATCCAACAAGATAAGTAGACTCTTGGATGTCACTACCGCCCGGCTCCGGCTGGGTTACAAGTATCTGTGGCAGGTTAAATCACCACCACCAGATGTAGACCAAACGAAATGTAAACTTTGCCAGATGGACTATTGTCACACATTGCGTCATTATGTACTGGAGTGTGATAAAATTAATGAATTTAGAAACAACTCACTCAGAAGTGTTCAAGAAATGGCTAAGTATTTTATCCACAGTGGTATATTGCAGACCATTCTGGAGAAATACCCTGACTTTGCTAGCTGTAAATAAAGCATTACCACATGTGTGCATGTGTGTGTGTGTGTGTGTGTGTGTGTGTGTGTGTGTGTGTGTGTGTGTGTGTGTGTGTGTGTGTGTGTGTGTGTGTGTGTGTGTGGGTGTGTGTGAGGGTGTGTGTGTGTCAGCATAGTTGCTGATCCCTGTATTCCCAGTATTATATAGCATAGCATATTAGTATCATCCCTGTGCTTTAGACACGAGATCCCTCGTAGGCCTTTGGCTTTGTGTGACGTCATAGGGATACACATGGGCAGTGATCCCCCTGTCCCGTCCTCACTCGGCGGCAGACCTACAAGACGTGAACAGGCTTGGCACCGGGCTCCATCTCTCATCTCAGTCTGACAATATATTTACCATCCTACAAGTGTGTCTACTTTCAACCTACGATATCTCCATTTAAGAACCCTTACGATAAATGGTGACAGCGGTGAGCCTGTAATTCTGACGATTACAGCGATTTCTGGAGATAAAATTGTCGACCAGCAAGACGGCCATTTCGCGTTACCAGTAGGCCTACCGAGGTTCACCCCATCCAGCTACCTCAAGCCAGCTACTCTACCAGCTTCTACATTATTCACTGGTCAGTCTCTTTGTATTAGTGTTAACTGCTTTTTGCATTACTCCCGAGGGGTTGACCCGAGTTTGCAAGATAAGCCAGCTTCCAGTCTGTGGTGGGGGAGTCAGAACACCCGAGCCCAGTCCAGCCCAGCCTACTCCATCCAATTATTTTGTCTGCCAAGCCAGCTTCCACCCCTGCTGTGCTCATCGTGTGAAGTTATCAAGCTATTCTGTGTGAAGGGTTAAGATAAGCCAGCTAGCAACTAACCCAAGTGTCTTACCCCAGTACTCAAGCAAGCCACATGACTAGCCTTCATCGCTTGTGATTCTAGTTCCAAGCATTCTGAGTGCTCCTTGTCATCCTTGTGGTGTTGTAGTATTTCGTGGGTTTCTTCTAAGCCAGCCGGCTTAGAATTATCTTCGCGGCAGTGTGGGTGTTCTCAGTGAGGCTTACGACGTTCAACCCATAAGCCCAGCCACTCACGATCACGTGTGTCGCACCATTGCCGGTCTCAGACGCCTCGCTCAGCCATTACCCACAAACCCAACTACAGTCGGCCATTACAACTCACCTACCTCATCAGTGTTTTGGTGCACTGCTAAGGGTTGTAGCACCATATTTTAAGGACCACATAGGGGGTCAAGAGCTAGAGAGTGGCGCGCCATCTTTAAAAGCCTCCTGTGTGTTGTCTCTCGCCGATTTAAGTGCAATTCTACGATCATCTGTGCAGAGGACAGCAGCAAGACGATAAAAACAATCCATCAATCTCATTTTTTTTTCAAGTGTTACAGCTATAATATTTTTTTTTTAGAGACATTTGCGAGTGTTGAGACATTTCTTTTGTGTTCCCAGTGAATTTTTCTCTTAGTGACATTCAGTGACTCTTGATCAGACTCAGTGTTTATCATGTACTGATTGCATAAATTTCTTTTAATCTCCTTAATTCAGTGTTAATTTTCGTGCATTATTTTATATCTGTTGTGTTGTGTATCTTTTTATACACTTGAAGTAAGTACTTAGTGTTTCCTTTGTTGTGTGTGCAACATATGAGCAATATAGAACTTGTGTTTAAACTTCAGAATTCCAGTGTATTAACTCAGTAAATTTTTCACCTCATATTCTGCATCACAACTCAGTGTTGTCTGTTATTTTTTTTTCTTCCCAGCATTTGTGTAATTTTATTATTTTTGTTCCCTGTGTGTTGAACATTCTTGTGTTCATATTCCTTTATTCAGCCAGTGTTTAATTTGTCTTATTTCCACAGACAATAGTGCCATTTTTTAAGTCCCAGCAAGAGCTCGTATTTACAAAATTTTTCACACATCAAGTTTCATTGCAAGAAAATTCTAGTACTGTGTTCATGTTGATGTGTTGTGTCCTGCATCTCTGTAAGTGTTGTATTCCTTTTTGTTGTGTGTTTTAGCACCTATTATTTTTCATATTTTATTGAACAAATTCACTCTTAGTGCAATTTTTAAGTTCTCCTTCTAAAGTAAATTGTTCTTTTGCTTGTTGTTTAAGTGCAGTTAAGAGTTAAAGTGTTCATTCCTTGATATATTTCTTTTCTTGTGTGTTATAATTTTTATTATTGCACATTGACTCATTTTGCAATAATTCTTGTGCAAATATTGTGTTGCTATTAAAGTTTTTCTTGCAGAAAATTTTATGCAGTGTTGTGCAATACAGTTTATTACAGTGCAGTTTCTTATGCTCTGTTCTGTCCATAGTATTTTATTCTGTCTGTCATTTTATTTTTTTTTTAATTTCAGTGAATTGTGTGTTTGTTTTAATTTTTGCACAAGTTTATTGAGTCCATTTTATTATTTTATTGTGTATTTTCCTTGTTGCATTGAAAGTAAAGACAACTCACTGTGCCATTTATTCAATTTAAAGTAAAAGTTGAGCATATTAGATTTGAGCAAAGTACAAGCTCTCTTGATTTTCAGTGTTTGCTAAGTTGCATATTCTTCTTGTGTGAGTTCTTTGCTTACTGTGTAACTTGTCAATTTTTAATTACTTATGCAGAATAGTTAAGCATTTTCTTCCATTTAAGCTTATTGTGTCATTCTCTCCACTTTTCTTGACTTATGCCCTTCAGTATTTTCACTGAGAAGATGTCCCAGTCATTTTTGAATGTTCACTTAGTGTATCATTCCAGTCAAAGTCAATATGAATCAGTCCACAGTACCAACATTCCCTTACTGACTGAAAGACAATACCTAGCCCTTGAGCAATGTGTTTGTTCTCACAGCTTGTATCTGAGATTTGTTAAAGTGCTGCGAAATGTGAAGTTCAGATTAAGTTCCTATAGATCCGTGAATTACTTATTAACGTAGCCGAGCGGTCAGGCACTAGTAATTCTGTCATTCCCATCTGTGTTCCACCTATACCTTCAGACTTGCAGGATAGTGTTCCGTTGCCTCAAGTGTCCGGGGACACTCAGACTGCCTTGAGTGCACAGCCTATCCCTGCAATGACTGCTAGTTCGAGTAGTAGTTTCGCCACAGGGGATGCCTTGTCAGAAAACGATTACTTGCAACTAGTAATGCCATCTCTTGTTGATGTGACATGCTGTCTGCAGAAAGACGTCTCTGTTACAGCAAGTGTTCTCACTAGAGTGTCTGTTGTTGTTCCTTGTGTTTCAGATGGTGATCCCATCCTAGTTGACAGTAATCAGTGCATTGTAAGAAGTTATTTCTCGAGTAACTTTCACATGTTAACGTTTGTAAGTGTAGTTTCTTTATAGCTGATACCTCGTGTCACTGTGTGCGACTCAGATTGAATATCAGCATTGTTCACCGTGTTCATTTCTTTTCTCCTGTGCTTGCAGTTGAGATAGTAGATTCGTTCTCCCTTGCTCATATTGCGTGTTATAGCGTTAATTTTTTCAACCGGGGGGAGTCATCCACTCCACCGAGTTTGTTCTTTCCTCCAGTAAGGAAGAACTGTTACCTTTATTCCAGAACAAACAGCCTACTGGAAGGTTAGCCAGATGGACCTTGACTATCCAAGAGTTCAATCCCACTTTTGAAAATTTACCTGGCAAGTCAAATGTAGTCGCAGATGCTTTATCGCGACACGTTAAGTGTAGTTACTGCAGATCCTCCATTTACTGTCGAGGATGTCAAAAATGCCCAAAGAACCGATCCCTTGTGTTCTGGTGTGATTCGATTCCTGCTCCAGGAAGATCTTATTCTTACTGTGAAGCCACCAGCATCCATTAGTGACTTTGTAATGAGCCAAGAATTACTGTATCGAATAGTCGAGTTGAGTACTCCTAGCAGATGAATTAGTAATTCCACAGTCACTAGTGATTGTAGTTGTATCTTTTGTAGATACTCCTTCAGATCTCTCTCAGTCAAGGCATGTGTTAGCCATTGCAGAGGAATTCGACCCTCCCAGAGATGATAACCATTCTGCATATGTAAACCTAACCCTTGCAGAATTGGGTTTAAATGTACATAGTTTGTATAATTAGATGTCCGAGATGAATGAAATTGTCAACTGTGTGTTTATTATTAGCTGATCAGTTTGTCAGAAATTTTCGTGTTCACGTTCCCTCCGTATTCTGAGAATTAACAGTCTAGATTTGTGTGCACCGAATCTGCCTTTCTGTTAAACACTTCTTTGTATATAATTATTCTTCCTCAGAATCCGTAGAGTGCATGAATACAGATCGATCGATCAATTCCATCCATATTGTATAATGATTTGTTCTTATAGTTTGTAATGATTACGTTAACACCCATTACGTCAAAATCATGTTGTACCATCCATTAGTTCTAAGTTATATATGCATTTGTTATTGTATAGAATCAGCCCAGATCCGCCTGCCTGTTCAGCCTATAGTATAGTAGTGTATGTCGGGACGACATACGTAACATGACCGAGCTGTCAGCATAGTTGCTGATCCCTGTATTCCCAGTATTATATAGCATAGCATATTAGTATCATCCCTGTGCTTTAGACACGAGATCCCTCGTAGGCCTTTGGCTTTGTGTGACGTCATAGGGATACACATGGGCAGTGATCCCCCTGTCCCGTCCTCACTCGGCGGCAGACCTACAAGACGTGAACAGGCTTGGCACCGGGCTCCATCTCTCATCTCAGTCTGACAATATATTTACCATCCTACAAGTGTGTCTACTTTCAACCTACGATATCTCCATTTAAGAACCCTTACGTGTTTGTTTGTGTTTGTTTGTGTTTGTGTGTGTGTGTGTGTGTGTATGTGTGTGTGTGTGTGTGTGTGTATGTGCGTGTGTGTGTGTGTGTGTGTGTGTGTGTGTGTGTGTGTGTGTGTGTGTGTGTGTGTGTGTGTGGGTGTGTGTGTGTGGGTGTGCGTCCTTGTGTGTATGCATATATTTGTACGCTCGTGTGCACATGTCCGTGCGTGCGCCCTCGTGTGTGTATGTGCGCGCGCGCTCGTGTGGGTGTATGATCCACTTAATATTTGTATTTATAACTCATTACAATTGTGACCAGGTATGGACGTATCAGTGGTTCATTACTTTGTAATTTGTTCATGACTGTAACCATGTATAGGAGTGAAGCTGATTCATTACCTCTGTAACTTGCCATGATTAGTGACCAGATCTACCTGGAGTTCATTACCTTTGTGACTAGTTCAGCTATCATAACTTTGGGGTCCAGTCCCTGGACCAATTATGTACCTCTGTAATCTTTTGACTACCGCCCACAGGATGGGTATGGGGTGCATAATAAACATATTAAACTAACTAACTGTTCTCCAAGACGAGTGTACTTCAGTGGTTAGTGAGGTTGAAGGTACCACTGATTCCCCTGCTAATCAAGGTAAGAATATTTTAATAGTAGGCGATTCTCAGGTAAGATATATGGACCGTGCATTTTGTAACAGAGACAGAAAGGTCAGACAGAGTGTCTTCCTGGAGCTGGTGTTGGTGACAAAGTCTGAAGGTTGGATAATATTATGGCAGGTAATGGGAACAAGCCCATTATCTGCCTTAGTGCTGGGGGTAATGACATTGGGAAGGGCAGGAGAGAGGAGCTGCTGGATAAGTACAGGTCAGCCATAGAAGTAGTTAGGTCTAAGGGAGAGATCCCAGTCATATGTAGCATCTTGCCTAGAAAGGGAGTGGGCAATGGATGGATGTCTAGGGCAATTGGTATAAATTGCTGGCTAGACAGGTACTGCAAGGAACTTGCAATCCCATTCATTGATATCTGGGACCTATTCTTTGGCAAATGTGATATGTATGCAAGGGATGGGGTTCATCTCTCTGGGGATGGAGTGGTTGCATTAGCCAATTCAATTGAGAGGGTAATTGATGACTTGTCTAGGAATTTAAACTGATAGATTATAGAGGTATGGGTGTTTGTGGGAAACAATCAGGCTGCAGCATTAGGGTTAAAAACAGCAGTTATTACCGGGATACCTCTGGGATATGTTTAAAAGACAATATTCAAAATAAAGTTGCTAGTAAAGGCAAATCAATTGATCAACAAACAAGGAGAGATAGTAGAGGGCAACGAGTGACTAGCTACCTTGAGGTTTACTATACAAATAGGAGGAGTCTAAGAAATAAGATAGACGAGTTAAGATTACTTGCAAGTGTAGGTAATATAGATATTATTGGTATAACAGAGACCTGGTTCAACCTGAAAGATAGAGAAATACCTTCTGAATGCAACATACAGGGTTACAAACTATTCCACACTGATAGGATCAACAGGAAGGGTAGTGGTGTGGCGATGAATGTCAGAAAATTTAAATTGTTGTCTTAGACATGATATAAGATTAGAAACATCGAACACAGAATCTGTCTGGCTACAGTTTCTCGAGGGACGTGACAAATTAATTTTGGGTGTTATTTATAGGCCCCCAAACCTTGATAGGGAGGGCAGTAAGCTGTTATGGGACGAAATTCATAAGGCATCTAGATATGAAAATGTTGTGATAATGGGAGATTTTAACTTTAGACAAATTGATTGGAACAATATGACGGGAAATCTTGAGTCTAGTGACTTTCTTGATACGGTTCAGGATTGCTTTTTAGAACAGGTTGTGACAGAACCAACTAGAGGAAACAATCTGCTTGACTTGGTTCTTGCCAACAAAGATTCACTAATTAATAATCTTGAGGTTAATGATGAGCTTGGGAAAAGTGACCACAAATCACTTAGTTTCAATATATCATAGAATTACCCAGATAACTGCAATCAAATCTCTGTCCCAGATTTTCGCTTGGCCGACTTCATGGGACTGAAAAATTATCTGGGTGGGCTAAATTGGGATGTCCTGACTATGGGTCAGGTAGGTGATCTTGGTTGCCACTATGACGTTTTTCAGAGCATAGTTCTAGCTGCCCAGAACTTTTGTTCCGAGTAGGGAAATTAGCTGTAACAAAAATGATCCGAAATGGATGAATAATAGATAAAAACATCTTATCGGTCAAAAGAGAGGCATATATAGGCGTATCAAAAGAGGGGATCAGCAGTTAAGAAATCAATATATTCAGTTAAAGAGAGAAATAAAGAAAGGAATAAGAAAAGCAAAAAGGGATTATGAGGCTAAGGTCGCAAGGGATTCAAAGACTAACCCAAAAGAGTTCTTTCAGGAATACAGAAGTAAGATTAGGGACAAGATTGGCCCACTTAAGAGTAACTCTTGTCAGATCACTGACAGTGATAAGGGTATGTGTGAAATTCTAAATACCTACTTTCTCTCAGTTTTCACCCATGAAAATACTATGATATTCCTGAAATAATAGATTATGTAGAACAGGATGATAAACTATGTACGATTGCGGTAACTAATGACATGGTCCTCAGACAAATAGAGAAACTAAAACCTAACAAATCCCCAGGCCCTGATGAACTGTTTGCAAGGGTGTTAAAGGAATGTAAAGAGGAACTTAGCATACCTTTGGCTAATCTTTTTAGCATATCACTACAAACTGGCATAATCCCTGATAAGTGGAAAATGGCAAATGTAATACCTATTTACAAGACAGGTGACAGGTCCTTGGCTTCGAACTATAGACCAATAAGCCTTACCTCTATAGTGGGAAAATTTATGGAATCAATAATTGCCGAAGCAATTCTTAGCCATGACAGGCACAGACTGATTAATGAATCTCAACACGGCTTTACAAAGGGGCATTCTTGTCTTACGAATTTACTAACTTTTTTCACTAAGGTGTTTGAGGAGGTAGTTCATGGTAATGAATATGATATTGTGTATATGGACTTCAGTAAGGCTTTCGATAGAGTTCCACATCAGAGGCTATTGAGGAAACTTAAGGCACACGGAATAGAAATTTTTTCCTGGGTAGAGGCATGGCTGACAAATAGACAGCAGAGAGTTTGCATAAATGGGGAGAAATCAGAATGGGGGCACGTCACAAGCGGTGTTCCTCAGGGGTCAGTGTTGGGCCCGTTGTTCTTCACAATTTACAAAAACGACAGATGAGGGAATAAATAGCAACATAAGCAAATTTGCTGATGACACCAAAATAGGCCGTCCAAATCATTCTAATGATTTGAATAGACTGATGCAATGGTCGGAGAAGTGGCAGATGCAGTTTAATATTGACAAATGCAAAGTTCTAAATGTTGGACAGTTATAAACCATGCCACATATAAACTAAATAATGTAGATCTTAATACTACGGATTGCGAAAAGGATTTAGGAGTTCTGGTTAGCAGTAATCTAAAACCAAGACAACAGTGCATTAGTGTTCGCAATAAAGCTAACAGAATTCTTGGCTTCATATCTAGAAGTATAAATAATAGAAGTCCTCAGGTTGTTCTTCAGCTCTATATATCCTTGGTTAGGCCTCATTTAGACTATGCTGCTCAGTTCTGGTCACCGTACTACAAAATGGATATAAATGCTCTGGAAAACGTACAGAGGAGGATGACAAAGACGATCCCATGTATCAGAAATCTTCCCTATGAGGATAGACTGAAGACCCTGAATCTGCACTCTCTCGAAAGGGGTAGAATTAGGGGGGATATGATCGAGATGTATAAATGGAAAAGAGGAATAAACAAAGGGGATGTAAATAGCGCGCTGAAAATTTCCAGCCAAGACAGGACTCGCAGCAATGGTTTCAAGTTGGAAAAATTCAGATTCAGGAAGGATATAGGAAATCATTGGTTTGCTAATAGAGTTGTGGATGAGTGGAACAAACTCCCGAGTACAGTTATTGAGGCTAAAACGTTGTGTAGTTTTAAAAATAGGTTAGATAAATACATGAGTGGGTGTGGGTGGGTGTGAGCTAGACCTGACTAGCTTGTGCTGCTGGGTGTGGTACAGTGCTCCATCCTTGAGTGGAGATGACCAGACTGGGTGGTTCATTGGGCTAATCCGGGGTGTGGGTCATTGGTCTAATCGGGGGGGGGGACATGGACCTGCTCCCCATGGGTCAGTAGGCCTGTTGCAGTGTTCCTTCTTTCTGTTATGTTCTTAACGAGTCATGGTACTTGATGAGGTATCACAGTGGGCGCCTGTGACGAGCAGGGTCTCACAGGGGTCGGTCCTAGGACCAGTGCTATTTTTGGTATATGTGAACGACATGATTGAAGGGTTAGACTCAGAAGTGTCCCTGTTTGCAGATGAAGTGAAGTTAATGAGGAGAATTAAATCAGATGAGGATCAGGCAGGACTTCAAAGAGACCTGGACAGACTGGACACCTGGTCCAGCAACTGGCTTCTCGAATTTAACCCCGCCAAATGCAAAGTCATGAAGATCGGGGAAGGGCACAGAAGACCGCAGACGGAGTATAGGTTAGGTGGCCAAAGACTGCAAACCTCGCTCAAGGAGAAAGATCTTGGGGTGAGTATAGCACCGAGCATGTCTCCGGTAGCACACATCAACCAGATAACTGCTGCAGCATACGGGCGCCTGGCAAACCTGAGAACAGCGTTCCGATACCTTAGTAAGGAATCATTCAAGACACTGTACACCGTGTACGTCAGGCCCATACTGGAGTATGCAGCACCTGTTTGGAACCCGCACTTGATCAAACACGTCAAGAAATTAGAGAAAGTGCAAAGGTTTGCCACAAGGTTAGTTCCAGAGCTAAGGGGAATGTCCTATGAAGAAAGGTAAAGAGAAATCGGCCTGACGACACTGGAGGACAGGAGGGTCAGGGGAGACATGATAACGACATATAAAATACTGCGCGAAATAGACAAGATGGACAAAGACAGGATGTTCCAGGGAGAGGACACAGAAACAAGAGGTCACAATTGGAAGTTGAAGACTCAGATGAGTCAAAGGGATGTTAGGAAGTATTTCTTCAGTCATAGAGTTGTCAGGCAGTGGAATAGCCTAGAAAGTGACGTAGTGGAGGCAGGAACCATACATAGTTTTAAGACGAGGTTTGATAAAGCTCATGGAGCAGGGAGAGAGAGGATCCAGTAGCAACCAGCGAAGAGGCGGGGCTAGGAGCTAAGACTCGACCCCTGCAACCACAAATAGGTGAGTACATCCAGAAGTGATCGCTTCCAGAAGTGATCACACCCAGCAGTGATCACATCAAGCAGTGATCACATCCAGTAGCGATCACTTCCAGCAGTGATCACATTCAGCAGTGATCATATCTAGTAGTGATCACACCCAGCAGTGATAACACCTAGTAGTGATCACACCCAGCAGTGATAACACCTAGTAGTGATCACACCCAACAGTGATCACACCTAGTAGCGATCACACCCAACAGTGATCACACCTAGTAGCGATCACACCCAACAGTGATCACACCTAGTAGCGATCACACCCAGCAGTGATCACACGCAGCAATGATCACATCCAGTAATGATCACTTCCAGCAGTAATCGCACCTAGTAGTGATCACACCCAGCAGTGATCATACCTAGTAGTGGTCACACCCAGCAGTGATCATACCTAGTAGTGGTCACACCCAGCAGTGATCACACCTAGTAGTGGTCACACCCAGCAGTGATCACACCTAGTAGTGGTCACACCCAGCAGTGATCACACCTAGTAGTGATCACACCCAGCAGTGATCACATCCAGTAGTGATCAGTTCCAGCAGTGATCATACCCAGCAGTGATCACATCCAGCAGTGATCACACCTAGTAATCACACCCAGCAGTGATCACATCCAGTAGTGATCACTTCCAGCAGTGATCATACCCAGCAGTGATCACATCCAGTAGTGATCACACCCAGCAGTGATCACATCCAGTAGTGATCACACCCAGCAGTGATCACATCAAGCAGTGACCATACCTAGCAGTGATCACACCCAGTGATCACATCCAGTAGTGATCACACCCAGCAGTGATCACATCAAGCAGTGATCACACCTAGTAGTGATTACACCAAGCAGTGATCACATCCAGTAGTGATCACATCAAGCAGTGATCATACCCAGCAGTGATCACATCCAGCAGTGACCATACCTAGCAGTGATCACACCCAGCAGTGATCACATCCAGTAGTGATCACACCCAGCAGTGATTACACCAAGCAGTGATCACATCCAGTAGTGATCACATCAAGCAGTGATCACATCAAGCAGTGATCACACCTAGTAGTGATTACACCAAGCAGTGATCACATCCAGTAGTGATCACATCAAGCAGTGATCACATCAAGCAGTGATCACATCAAGCAGTGATCACATCAAGCAGTGATCACATCAAGCAGTGATCACACCCAGCAGTGATCACACCCAGCAGTGATCACACCCAGCAGTGATCACACCCAGCAGTGATCACACCCAGCAGTGATCATGTAATGGAGGTTCGTAGGAGATATGATGTTTGGAGTTAAAGACACTTGTTGGATGGTTACACTATATTGCAGAGTGTGAGAAGGGGTAGGCCCAGCCTGCCTGTAGCTGCTTGGTAGGTCTAACGGGAAGTGAGAAGGACCGCAGTCGCGAAGGGCTCACAACAGCATCAAGTGACGTTACACATGCTAGTCATTGAGCCTACTGACCTGGGAAACGAAATATGTACATGGATGATACGATCCACAATATACTACACAAGTATACATATAAGGGGATTCAATAGCTATACTAACAATCACACCCATCAGTGATGCCACCTAGCAGTGATCACACCAAGCAGTGATCACATCCAACAGTCATCACATCCAGCAGTGATCACATCCTGCAGTGATCACATCCAACAGTCATCACACCCAGCAGTGATCACACCCAGCAGTGATCACACCCAGCAGTGATCACACCAAGCAGTGATCACACCCAGCAGTGATCACATCCAGCAGCGATCACATCCAGCAGTGATCACATCCAGCAGTGATCGCACCCAGCAATGATCACATCCAGCAGTGATCACATCCAGTAGTGATCGCACCCAGCAGTGATCACACCCAGCAGTGATCACACCCAGCAGTGATCACATCCAGCAGTGATCACATTCAGCAATCACACCCAGCAGTGATCACATCCAGCAGTGATCACATCCAGCAGTGATCACATCCAACAATCATCACATCCAACAGTGATCACATCCATCACATCCAACAGTGATCACACCCAGCAGTGATCACACCCAGCAGTGATTACACATGTCAGTGATCACACCCAGCAGTGATCACATCCAGCAGTGATCACATCCAGCAGTGATCACATCCAGCAGTGATCACATCCAACAATCACATCCAACAGTGATCACATCCAACAATCACATCCAGCAGTGATCACACCCAGCAGCGATCACACCTAGCAGTGATCACATCCAGCAGTGATCACATTCAGCAATGATCACATCCAGCAATGATCACATCCAGGAGTGATCACATTCAGCAGTGATCACATCCAGCAGTGATCACACCCAGCAGTGATCACATCCAGTGATCACATCCAGCAGTGATCACATTCAGCAGTGATCGCACCCAGCTGTGATCACATCAAGCAGTGATCACATTCAGCAGTGATCGCACCCAGCAATGATCACAGCAGTAATCACATCCAGCAGTGAGCACACCCAACAGTGATTACACCCAGCAGTGATCACACCCAACAGTGATCACACCCAGCAGTGATCAAATCCAGCAGAGATCACACCCAGCAGTCATCACATCCAGCAGTGATCACATTCAGCAGTGATTACACATATCAGTGATCACACCTAGCAGTGATCACATCCAGCAGTGATCGCACCCAGCAGTGATCACACCGAGCAGTGATCACATCCTGCAGTGATCACACCCAGCAGTGATTACACATGTCAGTGATCACACCTAGCAGTGATCACATCCAGCAGTGATCACACCTAGCAGCGATCACATCCAGCAGCGATCACACCTAGCAGCGATCACATCCAGCAGCGATCACACCTAGCAGTGATCACATCCAGCAGTGATCACACCTCGACCCCTGCAACCACAAATAGGTGAGTACAAATAGGTGAGTACACCTAGCAGCGATCTCATCCAGCAGTGGTCACACCCAGCAGTGATCACATCCAGCAGTAATCACATCCAGCAGTGATCACACCCAGCAGTGATCACACCCAGTAGTGATCACACCCAGCAGTGATCACACCCAGCAGTGATCACATCCAGCAGTGATTACACATATCAGTGATCACACCTAGCAGTGATCACATCCAGCAGTGATCACACCTAGCAGCGATCTCATCCAGCAGTGATCACATCCAGCAGTGATCACATCCAGCAGTGATCACATCCAACAGTGATCACATCCAACAGTGATCGCACCCAGCAGTGATCACATCCAGCAGTGATGGCACCCAGCAATGACACATCCAGCAATGATCACATTCAGCAGTGATCACATCCAGCAGTGATCGCACCCAGCAATCACATCCGGCAGTGATCGCATCCAGCAGTGATCACACCCAGCAGTGATCATATCCAGCAGTGATCACATTCAGCAGTGATCGCACCCAGCAGTGATCACATCAAGCAGTGATCACATCCAGCAGTGATCGCACCCAGCAATGATCACATCCAGCAGTGATCACATCCAGCAGTGATCACATCCAGCAGTGATCACATCCAGCAGTGATCACATCCAGCATCGATCACACCCGGCACTGATCACACCCAGCAGTGATCACACCCAGCACTGATCACACCCAGCAGTGATCACACCGAGCAGTGATCACACCCAGCAGTGATCACACCCAGCAGTGATCACATCCAGCAGTGATCACACCCAGCAGTGATCACACCCAGCAGTGATCACACCCAGCAGTGATCACACCCAGCAATCACACCTAGCAGTGATAACATCCAGCAATGATCATACCTAGCAGCGATCACACCCAGCAGCGATCACACCTAGCAGCGATCACATCCAGCAGTGATCACATCCAGCAGTTATGACACCCAGCATGATCTCATCCAGCAGTGATCACACCCAGCAGCAATCACACCTAGCAGTGATCACATCCAGCAGTGATCACATCCAGCAGTGATCACATCCAAAAGTGATCACATCCAACAGTGATGGCACCCAGCATTGACACATCCAGCAATGATCACATCCAGCAATTATCACACCTAGCAGTGATCACATCCAGCAGTGATCGCATCCAGCAGTGATCGCACCCAGCAGTGATCACATCCAGCAGTGATCGCATCCAGCAGTCATCACATTCAGTGATCACATTCAGCAGTGATCACATCCAGCAGTGATCACATCCAGCAGTGATCACATCCAGCAGTGATCGCACCCAGCAGTGATCACATCAAGCAGTGATCACATCCAGCAGTGATCGCACCCAGCAATGATCACATCCAGCAGTGATCACACCCAGCAATGATCACATCCAGCAGTGATCACACCCAGGAGTGATCACATCCAGCAGTGATCACATCCAGCAGTGATCACATCCAGCAGTGATCACATCCAGCAGTGATCACGCCCAGCAGTGATCACGCCCAGCAGTGATCACGCCCAGCAGTGATCACGCCCAGCAGTGATCACGCCCAGCAGTGATCACGCCCAGCAGTGATCACACCCAGCAGTGATCACGCCCAACAGTGATCACGCCCAGCAGTGATCACACACAGCAGTGATCACGCCT